>NW_025334126.1:0-103115 GCF_014858855.1 Bufo gargarizans | reverse complement strand
GTTCCCAGGGTTCTGGTCTCCCCCGGGAGCAGGCCACCCTGCTGGAGTTACCCCTGTCTCATGGGTATCAGTCACTCTCGTAGCAGGCCACAGTGTCGGGAAGTCTCTCCCTATTATAAGTTCGTAGTGTAAATTTGGGGCAACTGCCACTGCGTGAGTCCATCTGCCGGCCCCTGTGGTTAGAGACACCAGGGCGGTGGGATAGTCTTTTAAGTCTGCATGGATGCACATCACCCCGACTCTCCGGCCAGTATACTCCTGACCGTACCAGGGGAGCCCTTACTGGTGACACCAGACTCCCTGAGTCCAGCAGAGCCTCCACTGGAGTGTCTCCTACCTCCACCTGGCACAGGGGGTTTAGAGTTTTTGGGGTACCTGCTGCACACACTTCCTGGCATATAGCGACTGACGGTAGCCATGGTTAGTATCCATGGGCTCCACCTGATGGGGACAGTCAGCTCCTACACGGCCCGGCTCCTGACACTGCCATCAGACTATCAGAGCCAGGTCCGTAGACTGTCCACCACGGGTGGGTTTCGTTGATTCAAGTCACCGGGTCTCGGATGGAGATTTATGGGGTTTGACTGCCCCCCTCCCAAAAGAACCCCCTGTAACAGTCTTAGTAGCCTCGTAGCGCTCCACCAGGTCCACCTTTTCTAGGGCGCTGCCAGGAGACACCTGGCCGATCCAGTGTTGGAGAGGGGGCGGCAGAGCCCTCCAGAACATATCAGCCAATAGTCTATCCAGCATAGCCGGAGGACTCAGCACTTCAGGCTGTAGCCACTTTTGCAAGAGGTGGAGTAAGTCATAATACTGGGGTCTCGCGGGCTCAGCCGACTTAAGCCCCCACTGATGCACCCGCTGGGCCCGGACCAACACATTCACCCCCAGTCTTGCCAAAATCTCACCCTTTCATTTTTCGTAGTCGGCCGCTTGATCGTCCGGCAAGTCGAAATACACCCGCTGGGAATCGGATGCCAGGAACGGAGCGACGACCTCAGCCCACTGGTCTCGGGGTAGCTTGTCCCTGATGACCACTTTCTCGTACATCACCAGGTAGATTTCCATGTCGTCTGCGGTGGTCATCTTAGGAATCGCGGCACAGACAGCTTTCCGGGCATCGTGAACGCTCGGGGTTGCTCCTGCTGTCTGCAAAGCCATCACATGTACTAGCAGCAACTGGTTAGTCTCCTGCTGCTGCTTATTGGCCTTGCGTTGTCTCTCGCTGCTGCAGATTAGCCTCCATGAGGGCCTTCACAACAGCCTCCATTTTGTCGTGGGGAACTGGTTGTAATACAGCTGGTTTAATGTACGACATACAACCGTGCCTGAAAAATGCAGAAACCAAAAATATTGGCGTTCACGCCAGCCTCACTGCTCGTGCCGCATCCTCCACCAAATGTTGTACAAATCAGCAGTAACTTTGCAGTCTTGGGGTTAATTCTCACACAATGGAAAGTTCATAAAACACAAGTCACCTTGCTGGCAGTTCTGCCTCCAGTAGTCCAGGCTTTAGGGGGCCTCCCCAGCGTGCGGCTCTCAGCCCTCCAGCACGGCACAAAGCCTCAGAGCCCAAAAACAGAGACATCTCTGCTGAGCCCGGCTGCCTATTTAAGGACAGCCAGGTGCTGCCAAAACCTGGACCAGCACTTAAACACCGGAACGGTATTTGACATCACCTGGCTGGAAACCAGCCCAGCCGCACATGCCGGGAGGAAAATACCTGCCTTGCCAGACACAACCCCTCACTGTGTCACAGCGCTTTAACCCTTCACCTCTGGACCCTCCCCTATGTGGTTCTCCTTCCTCTTAGGACTCATGCACACGACCGTTCCGTTTTTTTTTGTGGTCCGCAAACTGCGGATCCACAAAAAACGGAAGCCGTCCGTGTGCCTTCCACAATTTGCGGAACGGAAAGGGGCGGCCCATTGTAGAATTGCCTATTCTTGTCCGCAAAAAACGGACAAGAATAGGACATGCTATATATTTTTTGCGGGGCCACGGAACATAGCAACGGATGCGGACAGCACACGGAGTGAATGGGTCTGCATCCGAGCTGCAAAAACTGCGGACCACAGCAACGGTCGTGTGCATGAGGCCTAACTCACTTATATAATGTATTAAGATGCGATATGTTTATTACAGATCCCGCTGGAAGATTACAGACCGAACGTCCGGGAGATAACGGGGCTGCGACATTGTTTCCTCTCCTGGGTATGAATCACACTGTATGGAAATCCATGCTGCATATACTTCACCCGGAGCGCTGCGGGTAGTCCTACTCTCAGAGGAGTCCCCTCTCACGAGCCCCCAGACCACAGCACTGGAGAGCAGATCACAGGCTTCTATAACTGAACATTACGCAATTCCATTCCGTCATAATAGAAGTGTATGGGCTGCATAACAGATCCGAAATTATAGGGGTCTATGGGGTGACAGTGACATCATTAACCACTTACATGCTGCACGCAACGCAGAGGACTAAGGAGTTACACAACATAAATCAAAGTCATCTCCTATCACAGCGCTAGAGTATAATACAGGATAGGTAATGTATGTGCCCAGTGACTGCACCAGCAGAATAGTGAGCGCAGCTCTGGAGTATAATACAGGATGTAACTCAGGATCAGTACAGGATAAGTAATGTATGTACACAGTGACTGCAGCAGCAGAATAGTGAGTGCAGCTCTGGAGTATAATACAGGATGTAACTCAGGATCAGTACAGGATAAGTAATGTATGTACACAGTGACTGCACCAGCAGAATAGTGAGTGCAGCTCTGGAGTATAATACAGGATGTAACTCAGGATCAGTACAGGATAAGTAATGTATGTACACAGTGACTGCACCAGCAGAATAGTGAGCGCAGCTCTGGAGTATAATACAGGATGTAACTCAGGACCAGTACAGGATAAGTCATGTATGTACACAGTGACTGCACCAGCAGAATAGTGAGTGCAGCTCTGGAGTATAATACAGGATGTAACTCAGGATCAGTACAGGATAAGTAATGTATGTACACAGTGACTACACCAGCAGAATAGTGAGTGCAGCTCTGGAGTATAATACAGGATGTAACTCAGGATCAGTGCAGGATAAGTAATGTATGTACACAGTGACTGCACCAGCAGAATAGTGAGTGTAGCTCTGGAGTATAATACAGGATGTAACTCAGGATCAGTACAGGATAAGTAATGTATGTACACAGTGACTGCACCAGCAGAATAGTGAGTGCAGCTCTGGAGTATAATACAGGATGTAACTCAGGGTCAGTACAGGATAAGTAATGTATGTAGACAGTGACTGCACCAGCAGAATAGTGAGTGCAGCTCTGGAGTATAATACAGGATGTAACTCAGGATCAGTGCAGGATAAGTAATGTACATACACAGTGACTGCACCAGCAGAATAGTGAGTGCAGCTCTGGAGTATAATACAGGATGTAACTCAGGATCAGTACAGGATAAGTAATGTATGTACACAGTGACTGCACCAGCAGAATAGTGAGTGCAGCTCTGGAGTATAATACAGGATGTAACTCAGGATCAGTACAGGATAAGTAATGTATGTACACAGTGACTGTACCAGCAGAATAGTGAGTGCAGCTCTGGAGTATAATACAGGATGTAACTCAGGGTCAGTACAGGATAAGTAATGTATGTACACAGAGACTGCACCAGCAGAATAGTGAGTGCAGCTCTGGAGTATAATACAGGATGTAACTCAGGGTCAGTACAGGATAAGTAACGCATGTACACAGTGACTGCACCAGCAGAATAGTGAGTGCAGCTCTGGAGTATAATACAGGATGTAACTCAGGATCAGTACAGGATAAGTAATGTATGTACACAGTGACTGCACCAGCAGAATAGTGAGCGCAGCTCTGGAGTATAATACAGGATGTAACTCAGGATCAGTACAGGATAAGTCATGTATGTATACAGTGACTGCACCAGCAGAATAGTGAGCGCAGCTCTGGAGTATAATACAGGATGTAACTCAGGATCAGTACAGGATAAGTAATGTATGTACACAGTGACTGCACCAGCAGAATAGTGAGTGCAGCTCTGGAGTATAATACTGGATGTAACTCAGGATCAGTACAGGATAAGTAATGTATGTACACAGTGACTGCACCAGCAGAATAGTGAGTGCAGCTCTGGAGTATAATACATAATAAGTAATGTAATGTATGTGACTCCACAGATGGATTTCCCTTTTACAGAGCTATGTCACTTATATTTTCTCTTATGGCTATTCTCACTTGTCACCAGCAGGTGGCGCCGCTCTTCTAATGATGGCGCTTTAGTAAATTGCTGTCACTGATTGTCTTCTGATTGCAGTGAAGCTCTGCACTGATCCCTGTGTTCTCTGGAACTGAAAGAGTTAAACATTCCCAACTTTGTGGCTGGTAACACTGTCATTGGGCTTCCTCTGCGGGGAGCACAGACACTTGGAGGATATCCTCTGCAGTTATAGGAATGTGGATCATTTCCCATAATTCCAGTGACGATTCATCTGTCTCCAGGCAGAGCCCCCAATCCCGCAAACACCCCCCTGGTTTCTATGGACACGCTGCCCTATCCGCCATATCTACTCCATGCCCCTAGCGCCGCATGTATCATCCAGTTCTGCTCCTACCCTTAAAGGGGTTTTCAGGCTCCTAATATTGATTTCCTCAGGTCAGCAACATCCAATCACTGGGGGTCCGACACCCCGCGCCCCCACCAATCAGCTGTTCCCTGCAGCACAGCTCCCCTGTCTATGTAGTGGCGGTGCTGGGTACTGCAGCTCTCCGCCAGTCTCTGTACATTCAGAGGGGTCAGTGCCACTGCTGCAATACCAGACACAGCCTAAGGGTAGGAGTGGCGCCCTTTCTGAGAAGAAATAAGACCGACACTTTTTCTAATCCTGGACCATCCCTTTAAGAGTTCTGTATTTTTCCACTTCCATCTTGTGTTTCTTGATCCCTTTTATCTTCTTTTAGCTCCTGAAACCTCTGTCTAAAGCTTCAAACACAGAAGTGGCCCCAACCAGTATATGTGACCTCCTTGTGCTGGAGACGGTCATGTCCCCTCCCCCATATTGTGTGGACAATCCGATTCGGTCTGGAGTCACATGCTATCAGGTGTGGGTGAGAAGATTGCGTAGGATGAAGTGTTACATTGTTTCCCATTCTGATACATTGCAGTGTTTCCCTGCTCTGTTACATTGTCTCCCGTTCCGTTACATTGTCTCGCGTTTCATTACATTGTCTCCTTTTCCGTTACATTGTCTCCCGTTCAGTTACATTGTCTCCCGTTCTGTTACATTGTCTCCCGTTCCGTTACATTGTCTCCCGTTCCGTTACATTGTCTCCCGTTCCGTTACATTGTCTCCCGTTCCGTTACATTGTCTCCCGTTCCGTTACATTGTCTCATGTTCCGTTACATTGTCTCATGTTCCGTTACATTGTCTCATGTTCCGTTACATTGTCTCCCGTTCCGTTACATTGTCTCCCGTTCCGTTACATTGTTGCAGTCTGTCCTCCTCACTCTCACCTTCCATTGGTGATCTGCTTTCTCTTGAAACCTCTGGCACAGGCCCCCTCCTCCCCCTGCAGATGACCGGGTGACTTTCAGGTCGTGACCTGATGACCTGGAGGTCATGGTTAGGACTCAGACTGCCTTTTATGTGGCCCTGTGGGGGTCTGGTCAGGACCTGACTATGTTATCAGCCCGGGGCTCTCACTGATCCTCCTGTGTGTGTTGTATGTGGGGTTTTGTGCAGTTTGGCGGTGGCTTTCATGTTCTACCTGTCGTCCCTCACTCCAGTCTATGTGACGTGATGAAGCGGTCGGGGACGGTCCCCGATGGCCACAATTGACCTCCTCCAGACGATGGTCCCTTAGGTGCAGCAGCCTGGACCAGACTGCCCTGCGAGCGTCACTTATATTGTTCTGCCAGATATAAGACACGTGCCGCCATCTTGGTGAATTCTGTTCATCTTCCTGGAATGGATCATTTCTCAGGTAGTCCTTCCATGGACGCACTCGTTTCTTCTGAGGGTCCTGGGCTGACACCTGCGAGGAGGACTGATGAAGCCCGGTGGCCTGTCCATATCCGTCTGGTTATAGCAGAGGTGGTCCCGGGGCGGCAGTATCTAACTGTGTCCCCCCTGTCACATGACACCATATACAAGCAGGAGTTAGATACACAGTGCATTGGGAAAGTCCTCACACCCCTCAGTGCCCTCACATTCTGTCCTCTCGCTCCTTGTGCTATCAGTTCCCCCATCGTTCTGCCCTCAGTCCCCAGAATGAGAAAGCGAGAAGAAGGTGAGAAATCGTCACTAATTTACTGAGGGGAAAAATAACATCTCAAGTCTTCAGCCCCTTTACTCGGGACATAAGTCTTCAACCCCTTTACTCGGGACATAAGTCTTCGGCCCCTTTACTCGGGACATAAGTCTTCGGCCCCTTTACTCGGGACATAAGTCTTCGGCCCCTTTACTCGGGACATAAGTCTTCAACCCCTTTACTCGGGACACAAGTCTTCCGCCCCTTTACTCGGGACACAAGTCTTCAACCCCTTTACTCGGGACACAAGTCTTCAACCCCTTTACTCGGGACACAAGTCTTCAACCCCTTTACTCGGGGCACAAGTCTACAACCTCTTTACTCGGGACATAAGTCTTCGGCCCCTTCTTCCTCCAAGCCATGAGGAGGAGAGAACTGCCTGTAGAGCTCAGGGACAGGATTGTGTGGAGGCTCAGATCTGGAGAAGGGGACAAAACCTTTCTGCTACACTGAAAGCTCCCAGGAGCACAGTGACCTCCATACATGGAAGAGGGTCCAGGATTCTTCCTAGAGCTGCCGCCCCCCAAACTAAGTAATCGGGGGAGAAGGACCTTGGTAAGAGAGGTGACCAAGAACCCAATGGTCCCTGTGGCCGATCTCCAGAGATCCTGTGAGCAGATGGCAGAAACTTCCAGAAGGTCGACCATCCATGAGAAATGTTAGTTTTTCCTTTTTAATAAATTTCATGTCACGGGCTTGTGTCTGACAGCAGCTTATTGCCCTCACCCCTTCAGAACACATGCACTCTCATGTGTATGGCTACCTTAAGAACAGTGACAGATCCCCATCCCTCGGTGACAAGGAGCGTCCCTCTGCCTGGAGGACCCGGCACGGCTGTCCCAGTAAATACAATGAGCAGCATGTAATACTTCACTTCCCCTGTGGGGGTGCTGTAGGGAAAGCAAACACTTGCACCTGGATTCTTCTACAGCTGATGGATCCTTCTATGCTCCATTGCAGTACCGTTTCGCTTCACGCCCCCTTCATCATCACTTCTGGCCCTCAGATCTGTAGGATCGCTGCTCGTCGCGGCCAGTAATGTCGGTTGCTCCCTGCATTGCCGCTGCGGGTGTGCTGCTATGCTCTGTTGATATTCCCTGGGTGTGTCAGGATCACCCGGCCAGGATATAAACAATCCGGTATGTCCCCAGCAGTCTGGCCTGGAGGAGTCGGAAGCCGTCCGGACCCCGGCGCGCACTATAAATATCCGCCGCTCGGCTCCTATCTGCTTATTATAGACTCTGTATCCTGATTTAGGAACAGACTTTTCCTCTCGCCCTCCCCGATTCATGTCTGTCCTCGCGTCGCCCCCTCCTGCTCTTGGCGTCCTTCTCCTCAGCTAGAAGTCGGCTTGGCATCAAACAAGAACCGCGCCCTGGGACGGGGTCTCTGCCGCGAAGGAGACGTCTAAAAATACCCTGCCCATAAAACTCCACTGTGTCCCGTGTGTGGTCATGCCCCCCATTTACTGCCATCATGGACGCTCCTCCATCGGGTTCCCGGCGCTGTCACTCGTCCTCCTGTAAGTTCTGACGTGATCTGTGGGATACGAAGGTCCACATGTTGTCCACGGCTGCTTCCGTGTCTATAAAGTTATTGTATGTTGTGAGCGCAAAAAGAGGATTAAACCGCACGAAACGTCAGCGGAGAACGGGTCACAGCTTCCTCCCCAGAGATACCGCACAGAATGGAGGAAATCCCCCCACGGCCCGTGAGACTATGACAGGACTCCCTGGCACGGCTGGGACACCACAGGGGCAGTGACATCACGAGGAGATAACAGTGCCCCGGTCACATGGTCAAATTAGAACTTCTCAGACGTCAATTATAATCGGGGGTCTTCACCCAGAAGCTCGAGAATTAACCGCTGAGAGTCTCAAGAGGTTCCGCAGGTTCTAGACCCGACCATTGGCAGAAATCCATTTACCAGTACAATGTGAAGCGTAGAGACGGTGTTTATTAGGATGAAAATCCCTTAAAGGGGTTGTCCGGGTTCAGAGATGAACCCGGACATACCCTTATTTTCACCCCGGCAGCCCTCCTGAGCCTGGCATCGGAGCATCTCATGCTCCGATGCGCTCCAGTGCCCTGCGCTAGATCGCGCAGGGCACGGGCTCTTGTGTTTTCAATAACACACTGCCGGGCGGTAACTTCCGCCCAGCAGTGTGTTCGGTGACGTCACCGGCTCTGAGGGGCGGGCTTTAGCTCTGCCCTAGCCGTTTTACTGGCTAGGGCAGAGCCAAATCCCGCCCATCAGTGCCGGTGACGTCACCGGGGTTCCTGTCAGCCCCATAGAGAGCCCCGGTACGTCACCGGAACTCAGAAAAATGCCTTTGCCCTGCGCGATTTAGCGCAGGGCAAAGGAGAGCATCGGAGCATGAACTGCTCCGATGCTCATGTCAGGGGGGCTGCCGGGGTGAAAATGGAGGGATGTCCAGGTTCAGCTCTGAACCTGGACAACCCCTTTAAAGGGCATCTGTGAGCAGGATCAACCCCACCAAACCACTCACACTGCCTGGTAGGGTCGATCCTCCTGATTACAATGATTTCATGACGTTATCGAGAAAAAACAAAACAGGTGTCATTGCAATCTGCAGGATCGACCCTACCAGGGAGGATACATTGATTTTTAGGGTTGATTCTGCTGACAAGTGCCCTTTAAAAGAGTATTTATGGCCAAAATAGGTTATACCTGTTATACCAGGCATGACACGTGGCTACTGTCCGGCCACCTGCAGCGCTGCTTTCCCTCCAGATTTACACACACTGATCCTTTTAATAATCTACTGGATTCAGCAATGAGCTCATCTGCACTGCGTGCAGAATTCACCCCTGTGCAATCACATGTAGGTGGAGGAAGAGGAGCAGAAGGAGAAGGAGCAGGAAAAAGAGAAGCAGGAGCAAAAGGAGGTGGAGCAGGAGTAGGATGAGGAAGAGGAGGAGCAGGAGCAAGAGCATGAGGATCAGGAGCAAAAGGAGGAGGAGCAGGAGGAAGAGGAGGAGCAAGAGCAGGAGGATCAGGAGCAAAAGGAGGAGGAGGAAGAGGAGGAGCAGGAGCAAGAGCAGGAGGATCAGGAGCAAAAGGAGGAGGAGCAGGAGGAGGATGAGGAAGAGGAGGAGCAGGAGCAAGAGCAGGAGGATCAGGAGCAAAAGGAGGAGGAGCAAGAGCAGGAGGATCAGGAGCAAAAGGAGGAGGAGCAGGCTGAGGAAGAGGAGGAGCAGGAGCAAGAGCAGGAGGATCAAGAGCAAAAGGAGGAGGAGCAGGAGGAGGATGAGGAAGAGGAGGAGCAGAAAAAAAGTAGGAGGAGCAGGAGGAGGATGAGGAAGAGGAGGAGCAGGAGCAGGAGGAGCAGGAGCAAAAGGAGGAGGAGCAGGAAGAGGAGGAGGAGGAGCAGAAAAAAGAAGGAGGAGCAGGAGGAGGAGCACAAGCAAAAGGAGGAAGAGCAGGAAGAGGACGAGGAAGAGAAGGAGCAGGAGCAAGAGAAGGAGGAGCAGTAGGAGGAGGATGAGGAAGAGGAGGAGCAGGAGTAAGAGGAGGAGGAGGGCACGACCAGTGATTCAGATATACACAGAACTAAAATATAAACGTAACCCTTTCAGTTTTGCTCCCATTTTGCATGAGCTGAACTCAAAGATCTGAAACATTTTCTACAGACACAGAAGACCCGTTACTCTCCAATATTGTTCACAAATCTGTCTAGATCTGTGTCAGTGAGCGCTTCTCCTTTGCCGAGATAATCCATCCCACCTCACAGGTGTGTCATATCGACGTGCTGATTAGACAGCATGAATATTGCACAGGTGTGCCTTAGACTGCCCACAATAAAAGGCCACTCTAAAATGTGCACAGTTTTGCCTTACTGGGGGGGGGGGGGACCAGTCAGAATCTGGTGTGGCCACCATTTGCCTCACAGTGCAACACATAGAGTTGATCAGGTTATTGATTGTGGCCTGTGGGATGTTGGTCCACTCCTCTTCAATAGCCGTGAGAAGTTGCAGAATATTGGCAGGAACTGGAACACGCTGTCGTAAACGCCGATCCAGAGCGTCCCAAACCTGCTTAATGGGTGACCTGTCCGGTGAGTATGCTGCCAGGCAAGAACTGGGATGTTTTCAGCTTCCAGGAATTGTGTCCAGATCCTTGCACTATGGGGCCGTGCATTATCCTGCTGCACCATGAGGTGATGGTCGTGGATGAACGGCACAACAATGGGCCCCAGGAGCTCGTCACAATATCTCTGTGCATTCAGAATGCCATCAATAAAATGCCCCTGTGTTCGTTGTCCATAACATACGCCTGCCCGTACCATAACCCCACCGCCACCATGGGCCACTCCATCCACAATGCTGATATCAGCAAACCGCTCACCCACACGACGCCACACACGCTGTCTGCCATCAGTGAAAACCGGGACTCATCCGTCAACAGAACTCCTCTCCAACGTTCCTGGTCATCCATGGTGGAGCTCTATGATCAGCATGCTCAATGTCATATCCACGGTGGAGCCAATGCCAAGCATCTTCTGGAGAGGGGTAAAGTACATCATCACTGGACTCTGGAGATATGAATCTTGGCTGACTATCTGCCTGATGACCCACAAATGTGGGCAGGTGGCCGGAGAATGCTACCTACCCAAATACATACCTGGAGAATGCTACCTACTGGAATATATACCCAGAGAATACTACCTACTGGAATACATACCCAGAGAATACTACCTACTGGAATATATACCAGGAAAATGCTAATTACCGGAATACATACCCAGAGAATGCTACCTACTGGAATACATACCCGGAGAATGCTACCTACCCAAATACATACCTGGAGAATGCTACCTACCGGAATACATACCCGGAGAATGCCAACTACCGGAATACATACCTGGAGAATTCTACCTACTGGAATATATACCCAGAGAATGCCAACTACCGGAATACATACCCGGAGAATGCCAACTACCGGAATACATACCCGGAGAATGCTACCTACCGGAATATATACCTGGAGAATGCTACCTACTTGAATACATACCCAGAGAATGCCAACTACTGGAATACATACCTGAAGAATGCTACCTACTGGAATATATACCCAGAGAATGCCAATTAGAGGAATAAATACCCAGAGAATGCCAAATACCATAATACATACCCAGAGAATGCCAACTACCGGAATACATACCCGGAGAATGCTACCTACCGGAATACATACCCGGAGAATGCTACCTACCGGAATACATACCCGGAGAATGCCAACTACTGGAATACATACCTGGAGAATGCTACCTACTGGAATATATACCCCGAGAATGCCAATTAGAGGAATAAATACCCAGAGAATGCCAAATACCATAATACATACCCAGAGAATGCCAACTACCGGAATACATACCCGGAGAATGCCAACTACCGGAATACATACCTGGAGAATGCTACCTACCGGAATACATACCCGGAGAATGCCAACTACCGGAATACATACCCGGAGAATGCCAACTACCGGAATACATACCCGGAGAATGACAACTACCGGAATACATACCTGGAGAATGCCAACTACCGGAATACATACCCAGAGAATGCCAACTACCGGAATACATACCCGGAGAATGCCAACTACCGAAATACATACCTGGAGAATGCTACCTACAGTATTAGTGCTCCCCAAAGTCCCATCAATAGATATAATTATCAGAGTGCACTTAGTGTTAACAGTGCCCCCAAAAGTAATAATGCCCTTATTGTGGCCATACTAGTAATCATGTTCCCTATGGTCCCCCAGCAGTAGTAATTCTGCTTATAATGTATGCCAATACAAAAATAATGCGCACAGTACAAAATAGCCCTATAATGTGCGCCAGTAACTACCCCCTTATAATGTGTGCCAATAAAAAAATACCCCCGCCCCTTATAATGTGTGCCAGTACAAAAATACCCCCTTCTCGTGTGTGCCAGTACAAAAATACCCCTATAAGGTGCATCTGTACAAAAATACCCCCTTATAATGTGCGTCAGTACAAAAATACATTGTTATAATGTGAACCAGTACAAGAAATACCCCTTTATTATATGTGCTAGAACAAAAATACCCATATAATGTGCACCAGTAACTACCCCCTTTTAGTGTGTGCCATTAAAAAAATACCCCCTTATGTGTGCCAGTACAAAAATATCCCCTTATCATGTGTGCCAGTACAAAAATACCCCTATAAGGTGCGTCTGTACAAAAATACCCCCTTCTCGTGTGTGCCAGTACAAAAATACCCCCTTCTCGTGTGTGCCAGTACAAAAATACCCCTATAAGGTGCGTCTGTACAAAAATACCCCCTTCTCGTGTGTGCCAGTACAAAAATACCCCCTTCTCGTGTGTGCCAGTACAAAAATACCCCCTTATAATGGGTGCATTGAAAACAAATGCAATCCAAAGAAAAACCTCGCGGCCCAGCTTCCCATAAAAACTTGCAGCTTTATTAATGACAATAAAAAACTGTTATCCAAACAGGAATCCCATACAAGCTCCGCGCCGTCTACGCGTTTCGGACGCCACAATCTCGGTCCTCGCTGTAAGCATGTGCTGCACCAGGTAATCCAGGGAGGGAGGAGAACAGACACCAGACACCTGCGCCCAAGGCATCAGACAGAAGAGACAACACGTATATAATAGTGAAAAACTATAAAAATACTTCTTTTAACGATATTGTAAAACCAGGTCGTGTTTCCTGTTCAGACGCGGCTCCTACACGCAGTTCGCCTCCCGGCGGAGGAGCCTTCGTTTGTGGAAGAGTAACCCTTTCCACTCCCTGATCTCCTGCGAGCTCCATTATGCGGTATATCTGGTGGATGTTTGCGCGTTCTGCTTTTGACCTGTTTTGTAGCGCAGCCTGCATATTGTAGAAGACGACCTCCGCGGGCGATCCGATAAATGGCGTCTTCTGTGTGACGGTTCCGATATTGTCTGATGGCGTCGTTCCTGCCACATTGATGGTTCCTGCAAAAGACTGGGGCTCATCCTATGGTTGCGGCTCCGCGGGCCACACATTTAACCCCCTCATTGACTGTCCCTGTCCAGTCCAGGGAGATGTCGCTGTACGATATTACAAATCTCGCGTGTTCCGTACTGTAACCTGTCACAGAAGTTACGGGCGGCCCTTTTTTATGTTTTTTTTTTGTTATTTTCCTATCCGAAATATTAGGGGAAATATTAATTTCTTTCTTTCTTTTGGCCTCCGTAATTTCTCGCGAGCGATCTGCTACCGATATTATCCGCACTATCCGTCTTGCTCGCGACATTTCGCCCCTTGGTATGGTCCTTGTCACATGAGGTGGGTGACATGAAGTCGCTATTGGCAGCCGTCTCTTTTCTGCGGGTTGATGTTGAAATGACTGAATTGGCGGCATCACCGTATAAGTGCAGGTCCGGAAATACTCGGATTTCGGATCATGACGGACGCTGAATTTGATGGTATCAATCCCCTCATTGAAGCTGGAATGTCGGCCGCATCTCCGACCCATATGATCAAAAGATCGTCTACGTAGCGTCCGTACCACATGACGTTATCAGAAAAGGGGTTCGCGTCTCGTCTTTCCCACCGAGCCATGAAAATATTAGCGATGGAAGGCGAAAATTTCTCCCCCGTAGAGACTCCCGCCAGCTGCAAATAATAATGAAGAAATGATGCTCGAGTATAAAATTGCGTAACATTAAGGATAAAATCTTGGAGCTGTAATAAGAAACCAAGAAGCACAGTAACGCTTGTATCGCTAATTGGCGGGGAATATCGGTGTATAGCGACGCCGCGCCCAGTCCTAATTAGCACTCCTCTGTGAGCCGTCACAAGCTCGCCGTACGGTACGTGAATCTTTCAAATATCCGGGAATTAGCGGAACCAAAGGTTGCAGGAGAGAATCCACCGACTGTAAGAACCAAAACCAGCAGCTACTGGTCTCACAGGGGGTGGAACCGGCAGGTATCAAAGAATGAAAGGGAAACAAATGCCACCGACTGGATCCGGGAAAACCAATACCGCCGCCATCATAGCTCCCACCCATCGTGGGCCTGCACCCAGCTTTCCCAGGCTCAAGTACCATCCGTTATAATGGCAGCCACGCTGCAGGTCACCCAGCTTCCCCAGGCTCAAGTACCATCCGTTATAATGGCAGCCACGCTGCAGGTCACCCAGCTTTCCCAGGCTCAAGTACCATCCGTTATACTGGCAGCCACGCTGCAGGTCACCCAGCTTTCCCAGGCTCAAGTACCATCCGTTATAATGGAAGCCACGCTGCAGGTCACCCAGCTTTCCCAGAAACGGATACAACTAAGAAGCAGGCGAGGACGACGCGAGGACGTCTATTTACTAAGATCTCATTATTTTCGTGTGAATACGGAAACCCGGATACAATACGATACAGCCAGAATGTGGGGGCCCTCTAATAATGTGGGAGGGGGGACCCCAGAAATCATAAACCTGAGTACAAAGCACAATACGATATGCCTGCTAATCCGCTTCCACCGCTCCCAGGCATATTCCTGGACATGACAGATATAGCGGTATTATTTATAATCTGCAGCAATAAATTCCTCACATGAGAGAGGGCGAAGCGCAAGGACTGATCCCAATGTGGTGGACGACGTCCGCGGCGACCGCCGCCGGCTTCCACTAATAGCATAAAAGGGGGTGATTTTAAAATGGCCACAGAATGGAGAAGGAGCGGGTGTGGCGTCTATGTGGAGAGCGCGCCGGAGCGGAGCCATTCTGCACGAGGACGGTTTTCTATATCACGGGGTCATTGTTTTCAGGCCTCACAGGATGCTATGGAGGGTACTGGGCTCCGTATGGCGCTATTACTTGAGCAGTTTAATAGCAATTACTCCTCCTGCGAGCGAGGTCACCTCAAATCTGCCCGGGGGGCCCGATCGTACGGCAGCAACAAGGAAAGTAGGACAATCCCCTACTTGCCACATTTCGTGTCCTAACCTGTATAATACCGCCATATAGTATCAGAAAATACTGACATATACAACCAACATAACACCGCCATATAGTGCCAGAGAATACTGACATATACAACCCACATAACACCGCCATATAGTGCCAAAACATACTGACATATACAACCCACATAACACCGCCATATAGTGCCAGAAAATACTGACATATACAACCCACATAACACCGCCATATAGTGCCAGAAAATACTGACATATACAACCCACATAACACCGCCATATAGTGCCAGAAAATACTGACATATACAACCCACATAACACCGCCATATAGTGCCAGAAAATACTGACATATAAGACCCACATAACACCGCCATATACTGCCAAAAAATACTGACATATACAACCCACATAACACCGCCATATAGTAAAAAAATAAAATTATGACATATACAACCCACATAACACCGCCATATAGTGCCAAAACATACTGACATATACAACCCACATAACACCGCCATATAGTGCCAGAAAATACTGACATATACAACCCACATAACACCGCCATATAGTGCCAGAAAATACTGACATATACAACC
The DNA here is from genome assembly GCF_014858855.1 of Bufo gargarizans. Lineage (NCBI taxonomy): Eukaryota > Metazoa > Chordata > Amphibia > Anura > Bufonidae > Bufo > Bufo gargarizans. The sequence continues at coordinate 87,231 of NW_025334126.1, read as the reverse complement.
CACATAACACCGCCATATAGTGCCAGAAAATACTGACATATACAACCCACATAACACCGCCATATAGTGCCAGAAAATACTGACATATAAGACCCACATAACACCGCCATATACTGCCAAAAAATACTGACATATACAACCCACATAACACCGCCATATAGTAAAAAAATAAAATTATGACATATACAACCCACATAACACCGCCATATAGTGCCAGAAAATACTGACATATACAACCCACATAACACCGCCATATAGTGCCAGAAAATACTGACATATACAACCCACATAACACCGCCATATAGTGCCAAAAGATACTGAAATATACAACCCACATAATAACGCCATATGATGTTCAAATAATACTGACATACGGTACGTTATCTTTGCCCTGTAATATCTGCTCCATTCAAGTGCAATGTAATGAGCTGCAGTACCAGGCACAGCCTGTGGACCAGAGTGGCGCCATTTCTGGAAGAAGGCAGACATGTTTTTCTCATGCAACCCCTTCTAGACTCCCTGCGGATGACTCGAGGCTGAATCCAGAACGCCCGACCTCACGGCCTCCCTTCTCCCTCTCATACACAGATGCGTTTACTGACGCGGTATTAATCACGAGGCTGTGGAAAGATGTCCGGGCGGCTTCATTCCTGCGCATGCCGCTGTTCAGACTGTGCAGAGACGTGTTTGTCCCGGACTGCGGCTGCACCACAACATATAAAGGCGGTAACTGCACAGTGTGAATAGCGTTGAGGTGGATGCGTCACCCGCGCTGATACATTGTAGCAGATTGTGTGGATACAATGTAACGTATCGTTCTGCTTGTTCCCCGCTCAGCTCTTGCGCCGCGCTGCGTTGTTGTCTAGCTCTTTACACCGCGATTTGTTGGGGTCGGGGTATACGGCCCACACCTCAGTAATGAGCCCCTGGCGCAGGTCGTGCCCCCCTGATCGGGGGCATATTGACCCCTGACTCGTCGCCTTCATTCACTGACAGCGGCAATTGTGTCTGGGATTTCACGGAGATCATAGTGTGAACAGCCGTGTGATGGTGTGACAGGCTGTGACAGGGCGCAGATCCGCTCACAAAGGGTCCGGGCGTCCCCGGGGTAGAGGAGCCATTCAGGGGGGCAAGGGGGGAGTAAGGCCGAAATGTGAAGGAGCTGGGACATACGGGCACCAGGACCGCGCCCTCCCCGCTGTACAGCACGCAGCGCAGACGTGACCCCCGCAGGGTTCAGCTTAGAGAGCGTTGAATGGATGCACAGTCACCATATTTATCTGGGGTGCCGGCAATACCTCTGCTATCTGCATATAATAGATATTCCTGGAGGTTTACAGCATGAGACAGGGGAACAGCTCAGCTCCTGGGGTCACTTCTCAAGAATCACCCATCAATGTGTCCTCCTCAGCTTGATATATAACTTCCTTAGGGTTCTCAAGATCTCTGCTTGCTGTCAATCAATAGGAACCTTCAGTGTTTACTTCTGGGTCTCCTCCTGGTAGGGACGAATTCTAAACATAGAAACATAGAAGACTAGAATGTGTCGGCAGATAAGACCCATGTGGCCCATCTAGTCTGCCCAATATACTGAATACTGTGGATAGCCCCGGCCCTATCTTATATGAAGGATGGCCTTATGCCTATCCCATGCATGCTTAACCTCCTCCACTGTATGTGCAGCTACCACTTCTGCAGGAAGGCTATTCCATGCATCCACTGCTCTCTCAGTAAAGTAACACTTCCTGATATTACTTTTAACCCTTTGCCCCTCTAATGTAACACTCTGTCCTCTTGTAGCAGTTTTCCTTCTTGTAAATCTTCTCTCCTCTTTTCCCTTGTTGATTCCCTTTATGTATTTAGCAGTCTCTCTCGTCTCCCCTCTGTCTCGTCTTTCTTCCAAGCTCTACATGTTAAGGTCCTTTCATCTTTCCTGGTAAGTTTTATCCTGCAATCCATGGACCAGTTTAGTAGCTCTTCTCTGAACTCTCTCCAAAGTATCAGTATCCTTCTGGAGATATGGTCTCCAGTACTGAGCACAATACTCCAGATGAGGTCTCACTAGTGCTCTGTAGAGCGGCATGAGCGCCCCCCTCTGTCTACTGGTAATGCCTCTCCCTATACACCCCAGCATTCTGCTAGCATCTCCCGCTGCTCTATGACATGGTCTGCCTACCTTTAAGTCTTCTGAAATAATGATCCCTAAATCCCTTTCCTCAGATACTGAGGTTAGGACTGTATCACTGATTGTATATTCTGCTCTTGGGTTTTTACGTCCCAGGTGCATTATCTTGCACTTATCAACATTACATTTTAGTTGCCAGATTTTTGACCATTCCTCTAGTTTTCCTAAGTCCTTTTTCATTTGGTGTATCCCTCCAGGAACATCAACCCTGTTACAAATCTTTGTGTCATCAGCAAAAAGACACACCTTACCATCGAGGCCTTCTGCAATTTTGCTCATAAAGATATTAAACAATATGGGTCCCAGAACAGATCCCTGAGGTCCCCACTGGTAACAAGACCTTGGTCTGAATATACTCCATTGACTACAACCCTCTGTTGCCTGTCCCTCAGCCACTGCCTAATCCATTCAACAATATGGGAGTCCATGCTCAATGACTGCACTTTATTGATAAGCCTTCTATGTGGGACAGTATCGAAAGTCTTACTAAGGTCCAGATAAGCGATGTCTACTGCACCTCCACCATCTATTATTTTAGTCACCCAATCAAAAAAATCTATAAGATTAGTTTGACATGATCTCCCTGAAGTAAACCCATGCGGTTTTTCATCTTTCAATCCATGGGATTTTAGATGTTCCACAATCCTCTCCTTGAGTATGGTTTCCAGTAATTTCCCCACTATTGATGTCAGGCTTACTGGCCTATAGTTGCCCGATTCCTCCCTACCTCCTTTCTTGTGAATGGGCACAACATTTGCTAATTTCCAATCTTCTGGGACGACTCCTGTTACCAGTGATTGGTTAAATAAATCTGTTAATGGTTTTGTAAAAACTGAACAGAAGTATTCATTGAGGCAGTCAGCTAGTGCTTTATCTTCTTCCATATACCTTCCTTCTTTAGTTTTTAATTTGGTAATTCCTTGTTTTAGTTTCCTTTTTTCATTGATGTATCTGAAGAATGTCTTATCGCCTTTTTCCCCTGACTGAGCTCATTTCTCTTCTGCCTGTGCTTTAGAAGCTCTTATAACTTGTTTGGCCTCTCTCTGCCTAATCTTATACATTTGTCTGTCATCCTCGTTTTCTTTTTTTTTTTATAATTCCTAAATGCTATCTTTTTGTTTTTAATGATTTTGGCCACTTCTGCTGAGTACCACAGTGGTCTCTTCCTTTTTTTGCTTTTACTGACAAGCCTAATGCAATTACCTGTTGCCTTCAATAGTGCCACTTTTAAGTAGTCCCATTTCTCCTGGACTCCAATGAAACTGTTCCAGTCTGATATGGACTCGTATGGCACTAATCTAATTTTAGAAAAGTCAGTTTTTCTAAAATCTAAAACTTTGGTTTTTGTGCGGTGTGACTGGTGATCACTAGATCCCAAGCTTTCCCCTACAGTAATATCAGATACCAAATTCCCATTTGTGAATACTAAATCTACAATGGCCTCCTTCCGGGTTGGCTCCTCCACTACTTGCTGTAGAGATAATCCCAGTAGGGAGTTTAGAATATCTGTACTCCTGGCAGAACTAGCTATTTTGATTTTCCAGTTTACATCTGGAAGATTGAAGTCTCCCATAATGATAACTTCCCCCTTCAATGTCATTTTAGCTATTTCCTCGACTAGTAGATCATCTAATTCTTTGACTTGGCCGGGTGGTCTATATATCACACCTACACGAGTTACTGCATGATTATCAAGCTGCAAAGTAACCCAAACTGACTCTAAAGCTTCTTGCCCACAACCGTATGCCCCCTGTATACCATCACTCTGCCCCCTGTATACCATCACTCTGCCCCTGTATACCGTCACTCTGCCCTCTGTATACCATCACTCTGCCCCTGTATACCATCACTCTGCCCCTGTATACCGTCACTCTGCCCCTGTATACCGTCACTCTGCCCCTGTATACCATCACTCTGCCCCTGTATACCATCACTCTGCCCTCTGTATACCATCACTCTGCCCCTGTATACCATCACTCTGCCCTCTGTATACCATCACTCTGCCCCTGTATACCATCACTCTGCCCCTGTATACCATCACTCTGCCCCTGTATACCATCACTCTGCCCTCTGTATACCATCACTCTGCCCCTGTATACCATCACTCTGCCCCTGTATACCATCACTCTGCCCCTGTATACCATCACTCTGCCTCTGTATACCATCACTCTGCCCCTGTATACCATCACTCTGCCCTCTGTATACCATCACTCTGCCCCTGTATACCATCACTCTGCCCTCTGTATACCATCACTCTGCCCCTGTATACCATCACTCTGCCCCTGTATACCATCACTCTGCCCTCTGTATACCATCACTCTGCCCCTGTATACCATCACTCTGCCCTCTGTATACCATCACTCTGCCCCTGTATACCATCACTCTGCCCCTGTATACCATCACTCTGCCCCTGTATACCATCACTCTGCCCCTGTATACCATCACTCTGCCCTCTGTATACCATCACTCTGCCCCCTGTATACCGTCACTCTGCCCTCTGTATACCATCACTCTGCCCCTGTATACCATCACTCTGCCCTCTGTATACCATCACTCTGCCCCCTGTATACCATCACTCTGCCCCTGTATACCATCACTCTGCCCTCTGTATACCATCACTCTGCCCCCTGTATACCATCACTCTGCCCCCTGTATACCATCACTCTGCCCCTGTATACCATCACTCTGCCCTCTGTATACCATCACTCTGCCCCTGTATACCATCACTCTGGCCTCTGTATACCATCAGTCTGCCCCCTGTATACCATCACTCTGCCCCTGTATACCATCACTATGCCCTCTGTATACCATCACTCTGCCCCTGTATACCATCACTCTGCCCTCTGTATACCATCACTCTGCCCTCTGTATACCATCACTCTACCCTCTGTATACCATCACTCTGCCCTCTGTATACCGTCACTCTGCCCCCTGTATACCATCACTCTGCCCCTGTATACCATCACTCTGGCCTCTGTATACCATCACTCTGCCCCCTGTATACCATCACTCTGCCCTGTATACCATCACTCTGCCTGTGTATACCATCACTCTGCCCTGTATACCATCACTCTGCCCCTGTATACCATCACTCTGCCCTCTGTATACCATCACTCTGCCCTCTGTATACCATCACTCTGCCCCTGTATACCATCACTCTGCCCTCTGTATACCATCACTCTGCCCTCTGTATACCATCACTCTACCCTCTGTATACCATCACTCTGCCCTCTGTATACCGTCACTCTGCCCCCTGTATACCATCACTCTGCCCCTGTATACCATCACTCTGCCCCTGTATACCGTCACTCTGCCCTCTGTATACCATCACTCTGCCCCTGTATACCATCACTCTGGCCTCTGTATACCATCACTCTGCCCCCTGTATACCATCACTCTGCCCCTGTATACCATCACTCTGCCCTCTGTATACCATCACTCTGCCCTCTGTATACCATCACTCTGCCCTCTGTATACCATCACTCTGCCCTCTGTATACCATCACTCTACCCTCTGTATACCGTCACTCTGCCCCCTGTATACCATCACTCTGCCCCTGTATACCATCACTCTGCCCCTGTATACCGTCACTCTGCCCTCTGTATACCATCACTCTGCCCCTGTATACCATCACTCTGCCCCTGTATACCGTCACTCTGCCCTCTGTATACCATCACTCTGCCCCTGTATACCATCACTCTGCCTCTGTATACCATCACTCTGCCTCTGTATACCATCACTCTGCCTCTGTATACCATCACTCTGCCCTCTGTATACCGTCACTCTGCCCTCTGTATACCATCACTCTGCCCCCTGTATACCATCACTCTGCCCTCTGTATACCGTCACTCTGCCCTCTGTATACCATCACTCTGCCTCTGTATACCATCACTCTGCCCTCTGTATACCATCACTCTGCCCTCTGTATACCATCACTCTGCCCCCTGTATACCATCACTCTGCCCCCTGTATACCATCACTCTGCCCTCTGTATACCATCACTCTGCCCTCTGTATACCATCACTCTGCCCTCTGTATACCATCACTCTGCCCTCTGTAAGGCGCTGTTCACATCACGTCTGAGCTTCTGTCAAGGGTATACACTGGATTTCCAATGGACGGCTCCAACATATGCGCTGAGTTTGCCTCCCGTGCCATACGCCGCCTATGTAGTGCCCTGGACATTGGCCTATGTCCCCTATGCAGAGTTAGAACTTCTTTATTTCACTTGAAAGGGTTAACCTGCGCAGTTTATTATACTGTGTAACTGCATTTTAATATAGATCTTGTTCATTTGCAGTGTTTGGGAGGCTCTGTGGAAAGGGTTAATGTCTTTGAATAAGAAGCTGGTGATTTTCCGCAGCTGCCATAGAGTTTAAAGAAGAGCAGGTTTTGGAGGGAAAAAGCCAGACGTTGTTTACCACCAAAACCAGACGGACGGACCTTCTGCATGGCCGGTTTAGCTCTGTTATTATGTCTGGAAAACCTTCTGTGTCATTGCCACTGAGTATAATGGAAGCTGTAATGCAAGTCTATGACAGACGGGAAGTGTAACATTGTATCTGTTTGTGCTGAGCTTCTCCGCTCCTCCCACTAGAAGGTTCCAGTCTAACTAGAAACTGTATATAAGGAGAACGGTCAGAGCCCCTAGTGTGCTGCAGTTAGGGACTAGTGCTTGGAGGGGAGACTCTGCCAGTCTGCATGAGTGACCAGAAGAAGACGCTGAGATGGGGACGCTGAGCCACAGACCATCGGTCACCAGCCCTGTGAACAAGGAGCCACCCGGACTACTGAGCTACAGACCGTGGGCCCTTGACCAGGGTACTAACCTTCTGAGAGAGAGGGACAGCTAGCTCAGGCCTTTCCTCAGCATCCAATCCTTCTGCCAGGTAGGAGACTATAGAAGCCGGCCCTATGCCTCGTCTCAGGGGGGAGACTGGAGAAGCCGGCCCTATGCCTCGTCTCAGGGAGGAGACTGGAGAAGTTAGCCCTATGCCTCGTCTCAGGGAGGAGACTGGAGAAGCCGGCCCTATGCCTCGACTGAGGGAGGAGACTGGAGAAGCCGGCCCTATGCCTGGTCTCAGGGAGGAGACTGGAGAAGCTGGCCCTATGCCTCGTCTCAGGTAGGAGACTGGAGAAGCCAGCCCTATGCCTGGTCTCAGGGAGGAGACTGGAGAAGCTGGCCCTATGCCTCGTCTCAAGGAGGAGACTGGAGAAGCCGGCCCTATGCCTCGACTCAGGGAGGAGACTGGAGAAGCCGGCCCTATGCCTCGACTCAGGGAGGAGACTGGAGAAGCCGGCCCTATGCCTTGTCTCAGGGAGGAGACTGGAGAAGCCGGCCCTATGCCTTGTCTCAGGGAGGAGACTGGAGAAGCTGGCCCTATGCCTCGTCTCAGGTAGGAGACTGGAGAAGCCGGCCCTATGCCTCGTCTCAGGGAGGAGACTGGAGAAGTTAGCCCTATGCCTCGTCTCAGGGAGGAGACTGGAGAAGCCGGCCCTATGCCTCGACTCAGGGAGGAGACTGGAGAAGCCGGCCCTATGCCTGGTCTCAGGGAGGAGACTGGAGAAGCTGGCCCTATGCCTCGTCTCAGGTAGGAGACTGGAGAAGCCAGCCCTATGCCTGGTCTCAGGGAGGAGACTGGAGAAGCTGGCCCTATGCCTCGACTCAAGGAGGAGACTGGAGAAGCCGGCCCTATGCCTCGACTCAGGGAGGAGACTGGAGAAGCCGGCCCTATGCCTCGACTCAGGGAGGAGACTGGAGAAGCCGGCCCTATGCCTTGTCTCAGGGAGGAGACTGGAGAAGCCGGCCCTATGCCTTGTCTCAGGGAGGAGACTGGAGAAGCTGGCCCTATGCCTCGTCTCAGGTAGGAGACTGGAGAAGCCAGCCCTATGCCTCGTCTCAGGGAGGAGACTGGAGAAGCTGGCCCTATGCCTCGTCTCAGGGAGGAGACTGGAGAAGCCGGCCCTATGCCTCGTCTCAGGGAGGAGACTGGAGAAGCCAGCCCTATGCCTCGTCTCAGGGAGGAGACTGGAGAAGCTGGCCCTATGCCTCGTCTGAGGGAGGAGACTGGAGAAGCTGGCCCTATGCCTCGTCTCAGGGAGGAGACTGGAGAAGCCGGCCCTATGCCTCGCCTGCAGTGTTTTGCACCTGAATTCCTCCAGTAAAGAAGCCCCCTGGTTACTGCAGACCCCGACTCTCTGGACTTATTTCCCATTGTGGTGCACCACGCCTTAACACCCCTTCTGGAGAGCAGCAACACGTGGTGACGCCTTGACAGTGTCCGAGGGACCCAGCGTAGCGTTGGGGCCACCCCAAACCCGGCCACTGCACCTATAGGTCCCATGGTAAAGAAGCGCACGCTGCACTTCTGTGATCGCCCAATTGCTGCGATACTTCTGTGTTATGCCTCGGGCAGGGTCTAATAGGTGTACAAAGATGGCGGATGTGGGGGGATGGTGCTTTCTAAAAGCTGTTAACTTAAAGGCTACTATCAGGATCAGGCGTCCATACACATTTCTATAGGGCTCCTGCTAGCGGGCGTATGGAGGGCTCCGGTGTACGGTCAGCTTCACATCTTCTGGAGCCTTCCTCTGGACGCCCAGTTGTGTCCCTCAGGATCAGGAGCAGTTCTGGGTTCTTTCTCTTTGTCAGTACAGGTATAGACTGGATGGGATGCCTTCAATGCAGCTGTGGGGGAGGGGGGGATACTGGTGACTAGTGACTCCATCTTAACTACATTCTTTTTTGTGAGGTAGTCAGAACCTCTCCTCCCCCAGAGAACTACTGTTCTTTACTCCCTCTGCTTTACACTGCAGCTCCGCTCATTCGGATCCGCTGTGGTCTATGAGCCCGGTGCATGGAGAACGGATTTCTACGGCAGCAAGAACTTAACCAACCACTAAAGAGAATAGAAGGATCATCCCCCTTGATAAAAGGCTAACCGTAGCATCTGCCAGCTCCGCGGCTCCGCATACTGGGGTCATTCTAGAAACGTGCCGTCATATACTCCATGAATCAGAAGCCACGACGATGAGAGGAATAAACAGGAGTGGGGTCTGTGTGCCGGGGCGTTTTCCGGTGCGGCTGCGGGGTGTACGCTCCTGCGTGATGTAATGTCTGCACAAACACGGGGCGGCAGCCAGCATCTCCTCACCGAGGCGGAGGCCAGCTCGGGGTCTGTGGCGCTCCATGTTATTCAGCACCCGGCTCCACATGTTCTCCACATTTTTGTTTGTGTGTCAAATGAAACTCGTTCAGCAGATGGAGCGATGCACAGCCTGTGGGAGACCCCGCATGACCCGGCAGGCGGATATCGGGGGGCTGTCAGCACGGGCGGCCCGGAGACAACTTATACTAAAGCCACCCATAGAAATGACAGCATACTGAGGGGGCAGTGGTGTGCCCAGGGGGAGGCGGGGGTGTGGACCGCCCTGGGTCCCGGCGCTCAGGGGGGCACAAGAAGCAATGAGCGCTTCCATCACTACAGATAACGCTCACATACTGCGGCGGGGCACGGGAGCGCATAGCCCCGCCGCTGATCACCGCCATAGGCTTCAGGTCTAGTAGGCATGAGGCCTATGCAGTAGTGAAATCCCGGCGCAAGCGTGCGTGATCTTATTTTATTTGCCAACATTGGTGGACGACATGGGGGGGGGGCGGTGCACACAGGACGAGTATTCTGGGAAAAGTATTCTGGTGGGATACTGTGTGGGGGGAAAGAATTATGGGAGGGATTACTATGTGGGGGGCAAATTACTATATGGGGTCAGTGTGGGGGGCAGTGTGGGGGAAACTACTGTGTGGGGGGCAGTGTGGGGGAAACTACAGTGTGGGGGGCAGTGTGGGGGAAACTACTGTGTGGAGGGAAATAATTATGGGAGGGATTACTATGTGGGGGGCAAATTACTATATGGGGGCAGTGTGGGGGAAACTACTGTGTAGGGGAAACTACAGTGTGGGGGAAACTACTGTGTGGGGGAAACTACTATGTGGGGGAAACTACAGTGTGGGGGGCAGTGTGGGGGAAACTACTGTGTGGGGGGCAGTGTGGGGGAAACTACTGTGTGGAGGGCAGTATGGGGGAAACTACTGTGTGGGGGGCAGTGTGGGGGAAACTACTGTGTGGGGGGCAGTGTGGGGGAAACTACTGTGTGGGGGAAACTACTGTGTGGGGGGCAGTGTGGGGGACACTACTGTGTGGGGGGGGGCAGTGTGGGGGAAACTACTGTGTGGGGGAAACTACTGTGTGGGTGAAACTACTGTGTGGGGGGCAGTGTGGGGGAAACTACTGTGTGGGGGCAGTGTGGGGGGAAACTACTGTGTGGAGGGCAGTGTGGGGGAAACTACTGTGTGGGGGCAGTGTGGGGGAAACTACTGTGTGGGGGCAGTGTGGGGGAAACTACTGTGTGGAGGGCAGTGTGGGGGAAACTACTGTGTGGGGGCAGTGTGGGGGAAACTACTGTGTGGAGGGCAGTGTGGGGGAAACTACTGTGTGGGGGCAGTGTGGGGGAAACTACTGTGTGGGGGGCAGTGTGGGGGAAACTACTGTGTGGAGGGCAGTGTGGGGGGAAACTACTGTGTAGGGGAAACTACAGTGTGGGGGAAACTACTGTGTGGGGGGCAGTGTGGGGGAAACTACTGTGTGGAGGGCAGTGTGGGGGAAACTACTGTGTGGGGGGCAGTGTGGGGGAAACTACTGTGTGGAGGGCAGTGTGGGGGAAACTACTGTGTGGGGGAAACTACTGTGTGGAGGAAACTACTGTGTGGGGGGGGGGGGGGGGCGGTGTGGGGGAAACTACTGTGTGGAGGGCAGTGTGGGGGAAACTACTGTGTGGGGGGGCGGTGTGGGGGAAACTACTGTGTGGAGGGCGGTGTGGGGGAAACTACTGTGTGGGGGGGCGGTGTGGGGGAAACTACTGTGTGGGGGGGCGGTGTGGGGGAAACTACTGTGTAGGGGAAACTACAGTGTGGGGGAAACTACTGTGTGGGGGAAACTACTGTGTGGGGGAAACTACTGTGTGGGGGAAACTACTGTGTTGGGGGCAGTGTGGGGGAAACTACTGTGTGGGGGGGCGGTGTGGGGGAAACTACTGTGTAGGGGAAACTACAGTGTGGTGGAAACTACTGTGTGGGGGAAACTACTGTGTGGGGGAAACTACTGTGTGGGGGAAACTACTGTGTTGGGGGCAGTGTGGGGGAAACTACTGTGTGGAGGGCAGTGTGGGGGAAACTACTGTGTTGGGGGCAGTGTGGGGGAAACTACTGTGTGGGGGGCAGTGGGGGGGAAACTACTGTGTGGAGGGCAGTGTGGGGGAAACTACTGTGTGGGGGGCAGTGTGGGGGAAACTACTGTGTGGGGGAAACTACTGTGTGGGGGGCGGTGTGGGGGACACTACTGTTTGGGGGGACACTACTGTGTGGGGGCAGTGTGGGGGACACTACTGTGTGGGGGGCAGTGTGGGGGACACTACTGTGTGGGGGGGCAGTGTGGGGGAAACTACTGTGTGGGGGGCAGTGTGGGGGAAACTACTGTGTGGGGGGGCAGTGTGGGGGAAACTACTGTGTGGGGGGGGGGGCAGTGTGGGGGACACTACTGTGTGGGGGGGCAGTGTGGGGGAAACTACGTGTGGGGGGCAGTGTGGGGGAAACTACTGTGTGGGGGGCAGTGTGGGGACTACTGTGTGGGGCAGTGTGGGGAAACTACTGTGTGGGGGGGGGCAGTGTGGGTGGAAACTACTGTTGTGGGGAAAACTACTGTGTAGGGGAAACTACAGTGTGTGGGTGCAGTGTAGGGGAAACTACTGTGTGGTGGGGGCAGTGTGGGGGAAATTACTGTGTGGGGGGCAGTGGGGGGGAAACTACTGTGTGGGGTGAAACTTCTGTGTGGGGGGCAGTGTGGGGGAAACTACTGGTGGGGGCAGTGGGGGGGAAACTACTGTGTGGGGAGGGGCAGTGTGGGGGAACACTACTGTTGGGTGAAACTACTGTGTGGGGGAAACTACTGTGTGGGGGGCAGTGGGGGGGAAACTACTGTGTGGGGGAGGAACTACGGTGTGGGGGCAGTGGTGGGGGAAACTACTGTGTTGGGGCCGTGTGGGGAACTACTGTGTGGGGGAAATACTGTGTGGGGGCAGTGTGGGGGAAACTAATGTTTGGGGGCACCAGGAGTGGGGGCAGTGTGGGGGAAACTACTGTGTGGGGGCAGTGTGGGGGAAACTACTGTGTGGGGGCAGTGTGGGGGAAACTACTGTGTGGGGGAAACTACTGTGTGGGGGCAGTGTGGGGGAAACTACTGTGTGGGGGCAGTGTGGGGGAAACTATTGTGTGGGGGGGGGGCAGTGTGGGGGACACTACTGTGTGGGGGGGGGGCAGTGTGGGGGAAACTACTGTGTGGGGGCAGTGTGGGGGAAACTACTGTGTGGGTGAAACTACTGTGTGGGGGGCAGTGTGGGGGAAACTACTGTGTGGGGGCAGTGTGGGGGAAACTACTGTGAGGGGGCAGTGTGGGGGAAACTACTGTGTGGGGGCAGTGTGGGGGAAACTACTGTGTGGGGGCAGTGTGGGGGAAACTACTGTGTGGGGGCAGTGTGGGGGAAACTACTGTGTGGGGGCAGTGTGGGGGAAACTACTGTGTGGGGGCAGTGTGGGGGAAACTACTGTGTGGGGGCAGTTTGGGGGAAACTACTGTGTGGGGGGCAGTGTGGGGGAAACTACTGTGTGGGGGGGCAGTGTGGGGGAAACTACTGTGTGGGGGCAGTGTGGGGGAAACTACTGTGTGGGGGCAGTGTGGGGGACACTACTGTGTGGGGGGCAGTGGGGGAAACTACTGTGTGGAGGCAGTGTGGGGGAAACTACTGTGTGGGGGCAGTGTGGGGGAAACTACTGTGTGGGGCAGTGTGGGGGAAACTACTGTGTGGGGGGGCAGTGTGGGGGAAACTACTGTGTGGGGGCAGTGTGGGGGAAATTACTATATGGGGCAGTGTGGGGGAAATTACTGTGGGGGGCAGTGTGGGGGAAATTACTGTGGGGGGCAGTGTGGGGGAAATTACTATATGGGGTCAGTGTGGGGGAAATTACTATATGGGGCAGTGTGCGGGAAATTACAGTGGGGGGTCAGTGTGGGGGAAATTACTATATGGGGCAGTGTGGGGGAAATTACTATATGGGGCAGTGTGGGGGAAATTACTATATGGGGCAGTGTGCGGGAATTACTATATGGGGCAGTGTGGGGGAAATTACTATATGGGGCAGTGTGGAGGAAATTACTATATGGGGCAGTGTGGGGGAAATTACTATATGGGGCAGTGTGGGGGAAATTACAGTGGGGGTCAGTGTGGGGGAAATTACTATATGGGGCAGTGTGGGGGAAATTACTATATGGGGCAGTGTGGGGCAAATTACTATATGGGGGCAGTGTGGGGGAAATTACTATATGGGGCAGTGTGGGGGAAATTACTATATGGGGTCAGTGTGGGGGAAATTACTATATGGGGGCAGTGTGGGGGAAATTACTATATGGGGTCAGTGTGGGGGAAATTACTATATGGGGCAGTGTGGGGAAATTACTATATGGGGCAGTGTGGGGGAAATTACTATATGGGGCAGTGTGGGGGAAATTACTATATGGGACAGTGTGGGGAAATTACTATATGGGGCAGTGTGGGGGAAATTACTATATGGGGCAGTGTGGGGGAAAATTACTATATGGGGCAGTGTGGGGGAAATTACTATATGGAGCAGTGTGGGGGAAATTACTGTATGGGACAGTGTGGGGGAAATTACTATATGGGGCAGTGTGGGGGAAATTACTATATGGGGCAGTGTGGGGGAAATTACTATATGGAGCAGTGTGGGGGAAATTACTATATGGGGCAGTGTGGGGGAAATTACTATATGGGGCAGTGTGGGGGAAATTACTATATGGGGCAGTGTGGGGGAAATTACTATATGGGGCAGTGTGGGGGAAATTACTATATGGGGCAGTGTGGGGGAAATTACTATATGGGGCAGTGTGGGGGAAATTACTATATGGGGTCAGTGTGGGGGAAATTACTATATGGGGTCAGTGTGGGGAAATTACTATATGGGGCAGTGTGGGGGAAATTACTATATGGAGCAGTGTGGGGGAAATTACTATATGGGGCAGTGTGGGGGAAATTACTATATGGGGCAGTGTGGGGGGCGTTGCTATTGGGGAGGCACTGTAGGGGCAATTCTATTATTTTTTGGGACACTATACAGGGATTATTACCTGGAGCACAATATAGGGTGGTATTATTACTGGGGGCACTCTAGGGGACATTATGTCTATTAGGGTCACTATTTTTTCAGCAGTATAGTACCTGGGGCATTGGGGGGCACAACGGGCACAGTATTGGGGGTGGCAGCAGGATGGCACTGTGGAGACACCAGGATGGGGGGGGGGTTGATGGAAAAATTTAGAAATCTAACGTCTCTGTGTTACAAACTCTGTAGAGACGAGATGCGGCTGAAAGAATTTGTCATGGCGGTCTGGGTCTAACGGAGGAGAAAAGGAAAGAGAAGGTCTACATGACAGGAGATGTCCCTGGATGTAACAGGTATGTGGTCAATTATTGGGGGGGGGGCCGGAGAAAGGACCCGCCCGGGTGCCAAACACCCAGGGAACGCCACTGGACACGGGGCACCTAATGGGGCACCTGACCGATGCTATACGGGGCCCTGGTAAAGCGGTTGGCCAGCCTTCTGTCCTGTTCGGATGGTGGTCCCATCCATCAAATGACCAATCACGTCACCGTGCCTCCTCCACACAGCGCAGCCGCTAGATCGCGGACGTACATTCGCACTTGGAGGCGTTCTCCGCTGCTCTGATGAAGGGGAACGCCCATTGCAGCAGCACGCTCAGCACTCTGTCTGTCAGCTCCATGTTCATACCTCCCAACTTTTGAAAATTGCAAAGAGGGCCAATGTTTGGTGGGTATCACAGGAATTATTTTCATACTAGGCCACGCCTCTAACTCCAAATCATAATTACTGTCACAACTGCAGCGGCTGAGGACCAGTTAGGTGAGTATAGGACTACTTTCACACCATCCCTTTTCCGGCAGGCTGTTCCGGTGGTAGACCTCCATTATAGTGAATGGGGCCGGAGCAGACTTCCTCCAGCACGGTGGACCTGCGATAGCACGGATCCTGCCGGAAAAGGCTGCCGCTGCTGTGAGAGAAGCTTTTTTACAGCATGTGGAGCCCCTGGGACTATTTTTTTCTTGCGCTTCAATATCCATTTAAATATTAGCACATAAATCATGGGATTATATACATTTTAAGGTCCAAATTGAACCAAATAATGAAGTTCTGGTCTAATGTACAGGTAGAAACCAGACAGTTTAGTGAGGAGCAATTTAGTAAATGTATGCACTAATTCCCCAGGTCCAAAAGAGGGACATTTAAGGATCAAAGAGGGACAGAGGAACATGGTCCAAAAGAGGGACACTTGGGCAGCATGATATTGGGGGTATGTTGAGGTCACATTCATACTGGGTGACATCTCCCCTCCTGCCATACAGGCTCCCACTCTGGCATGGTGGTGGTCATACAGATGCTGGATATCCTCCTGTGGTGGTGGTCATACAGATGCTGGATGTCCTGTGTATTCACCCGCTGTGTGTCCTGGATATAGGGTGAGCCTGCCCTGGATCTCCTGTGTATTCTCCCGCTGTGTGTCCTGGATATAGGGTGAGCCTGCCCTGGATGCCCTGTGTATTCACCCGCTGTGTGTCCTGGATGTAGGGCCTGCCCTGGACGCCCTGTGTATTCACCCCGCTGTGTGTGCCTGGATATAGGTGAGCCTGCCCTGGATGTCCTGTGTATTCACCCGCTGTGTGTCCTGGATGTAGGGTGGAGCCTGCCCTGGATGTCCTGTGTATTCACCCGCTGTGTGTCCTGGATGTAGGGTGAGCCTGCCCTGGATGTCCTGTGTATTCACCCGCTGTGTGTCCTGGATGTAGGGTGAGCCTGCCCTCGGTGTCCTGTGTATTCACCCGCTGTGTGTCCTGGATGTAGGGTGAGCCTGCCCTGGATGCCCCGTGTATTCACCCGCTGTGTGTCCTGGATGTAGGGTGAGCCTGCCCTGGATGTCCTGTGTATTCACCCGCTGTGTGTCCTGGATATAGGGTGAGCCTGCCCTGGATGTCCCGTGTATTCACCCGCTGTGTGTCCTGGATGTAGGGTGAGCCTGCCCTGGATGTCCTGTGTATTCACCCGCTGTGTGTACCTGGATGTAGGGTGAGCCTGCCCTGGATGCCGGTATTCACCAACTGTGTGTCCTGGATGTAGGGTGAGCCTGGCCCTGGATGTCCTGTGTATTCACCCGCTGTGTGTCCTGGGATATAGGGTGAGCCTGCACTGGATGTCCCGTGTATTCACCCGCTGTGTGTCCTGGATGTAGGGTGAGCCTGCCCTGGATGTCCTGTGTATTCACCCGCTGTGTGTCCTGGATGTAGGGTGAGGCCTGCCCTCGGTGTCCTGTGTATTCACCCGCTGTGTGTCCTGGATGCAGGGGTGAGCCTGCCCTGGACGCCCTGTGTATTCACCCGCTGTGTGTCCTGGATATAGGGTGAGCCTGCCCTGGATGTCCTGTGTATTCACCCGCTGTGTGTCCTGGATGTAGGGTGAGCCTGCCCTCGGGTCCTGTGTATTCACCCGCTGTGTGTCCTGGATGTAGGGTGAGCCTGCCCTGGATGCCCCGTGTATTCACCCGCTGTGTGTCCTGGATGTAGGGTGAGCCTGCCCTGGATGTTCCCGCTGTGTGTCCTGGATGTAGGGTGAGCCTGCCCTGGATGTCCTGTGTATTCACCCGCTGTGTGTCCTGGATATAGGGTGAGCCTGCCCTGGATGTCCTGTGTATTCACCCGCTGTGTGTCCTGGATGTAGGGTGAGCCTGCCCTGGATGTCCTGTGTATTCACCCGCTGTGTGTCCTGGATGTAGGGTGAGCCTGCCCTGGATGCCCCGTGTATTCACCCACTGTGTGTCCTGGATGTAGGGTGAGCCTGCCCTGGATGTCCTGTGTATTCACCCGCTGTGTGTCCTGGATATAGGGTGAGCCTGCCCTGGATGTCCCGTGTATTCACCCGCTGTGTGTCCTGGATGTAGGGTGAGCCTGCCCTGGATGTCCTGTGTATTCACCCGCTGTGTGTCCTGGATGTAGTGTGAGCCTGCCCTCGGTGTCCTGTGTATTCACCCGCTGTGTGTCTGGATGCAGGGGTGAGCCTGCCCTGGACGCCCTGTGTATTCACCCGCTGTGTGTCCTGATATAGGGTGAGCCTGCCCTGGATGTCCTGTGTATTCACCCGCTGTGTGTCCTGGATATAGGGTGAGCCTGCCCTGGATGCCCTGTGTATTCACCCGCTGTGTGTCCTGGATGTAGGGTGAGCCTGCCTGGATGTCCTGTGTATTCACCCGCTGTGTGTCCCTGGATATAGGGTGAGCCTGCCCTGGATGTCCTGTGTATTCACCCGCTGTGTGTCCTGGATACAGGGGTGAGCCTGCCCTGGATGTCCTGTGTATTCACCCGCTGTGTGTCCTGGATGCAGGGTGAGCCTGCCCTGGACGCCCTGTGTATTCACCCGCTGTGTGTCCTGGATGTAGGGTGAGCCTGCCCTGGATATCCTGTGTATTCACCCGCTGTGTGTCCTGGATGCAGGGTGAGCCTGCCCTGGATGTCCCGTGTATTCACCCGCTGTGTGTCCTGGTTGTAGGGTGAGCCTGCCCTCGTGTCCTGTGTATTCACCCGCTGTGTGTCCTGGATGTAGGGTGAGCCTGCCCTGGATGTCCTGTGTATTCACCCGCTGTGTGTCCTGGATATAGGGTGAGCCTGCCCTGGATGTCCTGTGTATTCACCCGCTGTGTGTCCTGGATGCAGGGTGAGCCTGCCCTGGATGTCCCGTGTATTCACCCGCTGTGTGTCCTGGTTGTAGGGTGAGCCTGCCCTCGGTGTCCTGTGTATTCACCCGCTGTGTGTCCTGGATGTAGGGTGAGCCTGCCCTGGATGTCCTGTGTATTCACCCGCTGTGTGTCCTGGATTTAGGGTGAGCCTGCCCTGGATGTCCCGTGTATTCACCCGCTGTGTGTCCTGGATGTAGGGTGAGCCTGCCCTGGATGTCCTGTGTATTCACCCGCTGTGTGTCCTGGATGTAGGGTGAGCCTGCCCTCGGTGTCCTGTGTATTCACCCGCTGTGTGTCCTGGATGCAGGGGTGAGCCTGCCCTGGATGTCCTGTGTATTCACCCGCTGTGTGTCCTGGATGCAGGGGTGAGCCTGCCCTGGATGTCCTGTGTATTCACCCGCTGTGTGTCCTGGATGTAGGGTGAGCCTGCCCTCGGTGTCCTGTGTATTCACCCGCTGTGTGTCCTGGATATAGGGTGAGCCTGCCCTGGATGTCCTGTGTATTCACCTGCTGTGTGTCCTGGATGTAGGGTGAGCCTGCCCTGGATGTCCTGTGTATTCACCCGCTGTGTGTCCTGGATGTAGGGTGAGCCTGCCCTGGATGTCCTGTGTATTCACCCGCTGTGTGTCCTGGATATAGGGTGAGCCTGCCCTGGATGCCCCGTGTATTCACCCGCTGTGTGTCCTGGATGTAGGGTGAGCCTGCCCTCGGTGTCCTGTGTATTCACCCGCTGTGTGTCCTGGATGCAGGGTGAGCCTGCCCTGGATGTCCTGTGTATTCACCCTCTGTGTGTCCTGGATGTAGGGTGAGCCTGCCCTGGATGTCCCGTGTATTCACCCGCTGTGTGTCCTGGATGTAGGGTGAGCCTGCCCTCGGTGTCCTGTGTATTCACCCGCTGTGTGTCCTGGATGCAGGGTGAGCCTGCCCTGGATGTCCTGTGTATTCACCCACTGTGTGTCCTGGATGCAGGGTGAGCCTGCCCTCGGTGTCCTGTGTATTCACCCGCTGTGTGTCCTGGATGCAGGGGTGAGCCTGCCCTGGATGTCCTGTGTATTCACCCGCTGTGTGTCCTGGATGTAGGGTGAGCCTGCCCTCGGTGTCCTGTGTATTCACCCGCTGTGTGTCCTGGATGCAGGGTGAGCCTGCCCTGGATGTCCTGTGTATTCACCCGCTGTGTGTCCTGGATGTAGGGTGAGCCTGCCCTGGATGTCCCGTGTATTCACCCTCTGTGTGTCCTGGATGTAGGGTGAGCCTGCCCTCGGTGTCCTGTGTATTCACCCGCTGTGTGTCCTGGATGCGGGGTGAGCCTGCCCTGGATGTCCTGTGTATTCACCCGCTGTGTGTCCTGGATGCAGGGTGAGCCTGCCCTCGGTGTCCTGTGTATTCACCCGCTGTGTGTCCTGGATGCAGGGTGAGCCTGCCCTGGATGTCCTGTGTATTCACCCGCTGTGTGTCCTGGATGTAGGGTGAGCCTGCCCTGGATGTCCTGTGTATTCACCCGCTGTGTGTCCTGGATCCAGGGTGAGCCTGCCCTGGATGTCCTGTGTATTCACCCGCTGTGTGTCCTGGATGTAGGGTGAGCCTGCCCTCGGTGTCCTGTGTATTCACCCGCTGTGTGTCCTGGATATAGGGTGAGCCTGCCCTGGATGCCCCGTGTATTCACCCGCTGTGTGTCCTGGATGTAGGGTGAGCCTGCCCTCGGTGTCCTGTGTATTCACCCGCTGTGTGTCCTGGATATAGGGTGAGCCTGCCCTCGGTGTCCTGTGTATTCACCCGCTGTGTGTCCTGGATGCAGGGTAAGCCTGCCCTGGACGCCCTGTTTATTCACCCGCTGTGTGTCCTGGATGCAGGGTAAGCCTGCCCTGGACGCCCTGTGTATTCACCCGCTGTGTGTCCTGGATGCAGGGTGAGCCTGCCCTGGATGTCCTGTGTATTCACCCGCTGTGTGTCCTGGATGTAGGGTGAGCCTGCCCTGGACGCCCTGTGTATTCACCCGCTGTGTGTCCTGGATGTAGGGTGAGCCTGCCCTCGGTGTCCTGTGTATTCACCCGCTGTGTGTCCTGGATGCAGGGTGAGCCTGTCCTGGATGTCCTGTGTATTCACCCGCTGTGTGTCCTGGATGCAGGGTGAGCCTGCCCTGGATATCCTGTGTATTCACCCGCTGTGTGTCCTGGATGCAGGGTAAGCCTGCCCTGGACGCCCTGTGTATTCACCCGCTGTGTGTCCTGGATGTAGGGTGAGCCTGCCCTCGGTGTCCTGTGTATTCACCCGCTGTGTGTCCTGGATGCAGGGTGAGCCTGCCCTGGACGCCCTGTGTATTCACCCGCTGTGTGTCCTGGATATAGGGTGAGCCTGCCCTCGGTGTCCTGTGTATTCACCCGCTGTGTGTCCTGGATGCAGGGTGAGCCTGTCCTGGATGTCCTGTGTATTCACCCGCTGTGTGTCCTGGATGCAGGGTGAGCCTGCCCTCGGTGTCCTGTGTATTCACCCACTGTGTGTCCTGGATGCAGGGGTGAGCCTGCCCTGGATGTCCTGTGTATTCACCCGCTGTGTGTCCTGGATATAGGGTGAGCCTGCCCTGGATGCCCCGTGTATTCACCCGCTGTGTGTCCTGGATGTAGGGTGAGCCTGCCCTGGATGTCCTGTGTATTCACCCGCTGTGTGTCCTGGATGCAGGGGTGAGCCTGTCCTGGGATTTCTCACATCTGTTCCTCGGCAGATTCCCGCCACACACAGTGTTCCAGTAACCCCCATCATTCTGAGTTCACGGCCTACATACCCCATTCAGGAATTATTAGGGAGATAATTGGAGACACATTCCTTTGCATGGGATCCTATGCGCTGGCGAAGTTCCCAGAATATCGTAGTGCAGCGATATTATACGCAACAACACTTGGCCTGGCGTGACGGCCATAATCTGCATGCTGCATGTCTGTAAGGAGCGCAGGAGAGGTGCAGCATATGGCGGACATATGTGGACAACTGGACTAACTGTAAAGCCGCCTATTCTTCAATATCTGGAAAACATACCCACGTGTACCCTGGTCTGGGGCACTATAGGACACACGTACCCTGGTCTGGGGCACTACAGGATGCACACATACCCTGGTCTGGGGCACTATAGGACACACGTGTACCCTGGTCTGGGGCGCAATAGGACACACGTACCCTGGTCTGGGGCACTACAGGATGCACACGTACCCTGGTCTGGGGCACTATAGGACACACGTACCCTGGTCTGGGGCACTACAGGATGCACACGTACCCTGGCCTGGGCACTACAGGATGCAAAAGTACCCTGGTCTGGGGCACTACAGGATGCACACGTACCCTGGCCTGGGGCACTACAGGATGCACACGTACCTTGGCCTGGGCACTACAGGATGCACACGTACCCTGGTCTGGGGCACTATAGGATGCACACGTACCTTGGCCTGGGCACTACAGGATGCACACGTACCCTGGTCTGGAGCACTATAGGATGCACACGTACCCTGGTCTGGAGCACTACAGGATGCACACGTACCCTGGTCTGAGGCACTACAGGATGCACACATACCCTGGTCTGGGGCACTATAGGATGCGCACGTACCCTGGTCTGAGGCACTACAGGATGCACACATACCCTGGTCTGGGGCACTACAGGATGCACACATACCCTGGTCTGGGGCACTATAGGACACACGTGCACCCTGGTCTGGGGCACTACAGGATGCACACGTACCCTGGTCTGAGGCACTATAGGATGCACACGTACCCTGGTCTGGAGCACTATAGGATGCACACGTACCCTGGTCTGGGGCACTACAGGATGCACACGTACCCTGGTCTGGGGCACTACAGAATGCACACGTACCCTGGTCTGGGGCACTACAGGATGCACACGTACCCTGGCCTGGGCACTACAGGATGCACACGTACCCTGGCCTGGGCACTACAGGATGCACACGTACCCTGGCCTGGGCACTACAGGATGCACACATACCCTGGCCTGGGCACTACAGGATGCACACATACCCTGGTCTGGCGCACTAATGGATGCACACGTACCCTGGTCTGGAGCACTATAGGACGCACACGTACCCTGGTCTGGGGCACTACAGGACGCACACGTACCCTGGTCTGGGGCATTATAGGACGCATACGTACCCTGGTCTGGAGCACTATAGGACGCACACGTACCCTGGTCTGGGGCACTACAGGACGCACACGTACCCTGGTCTGGGGCACTACAGGATGCACACATACCCTGGTCTGGGGCACTACAGGATGCACACGTACCCTGGTCTGGGGCACTACAGGATGCACACGTACCCTGGTCTGGGCACTACAGGATGCACACATACCCTGGTCTGGGGCACTAATGGATGCACACGTACCCTGGTCTGGAGCACTATAGGACGCACATGTACCCTGGTCTGGGGCACTACAGGAAGCACACGTACCCTGGTCTGGGGCATTATAGGACGCACACGTACCCTGGTCTGGAGCAGTACAGGATGCACACATACCCTGGTCTGGAGCACTACAGGATGCACACGTACCCTGGTCTGGGGCATTATAGGACGCACACGTACCCTGGTCTGGAGCACTACAGGATGCACACGTACCCTGGTCTGGAGCACTACAGGATGCACACGTACCCTGGTCTGGAGCACTACAGGATGCACACCTACCCTGGTCTGGAGCACTACAGGATGCACACGTACCCTGGTCTGGGCACTACAGGATGCACACATACCCTGGTCTGGAGCACTACAGGATGCACACGTACCCTGGTCTGGAGCACTACAGGATGCACACGTACCCTGGTCTGGGGCACTACAGGACACACGTACCCTGGTCTGGGGCACTACAGGATGCACACGTACCCTGGTCTGGAGCACTACAGGATGCACACGTACCTTTTATTAGGGGTATCACTGGAAATATTTCAACCTAATAAATCGCG
Organism: Bufo gargarizans; assembly: GCF_014858855.1. NCBI lineage: Eukaryota > Metazoa > Chordata > Amphibia > Anura > Bufonidae > Bufo > Bufo gargarizans. The sequence goes on along the minus strand of NW_025334126.1, from coordinate 64,172 downwards.
GCTATGGGGAAAACATATGGATTGTGCTGCCAGTAGACTGTAGGCGTATACGTCTATGTGCATGGCCTGCACTCTGCAGTAGACTGTAGGGGTATATGTCTATGTGCATGGCCTGCGCTCTGCAGTAGACTGTAGGGGTATATGTCTATGTGCATGGCCTGCGCTCTGCAGTAGACTGTAGGGGTATATGTCTATGTGCATGGCCTGCACTCTGCAGTAGACTGTAGGGGTATATGTCTATGTGCATGGCCTGCACTCTGCAGTAGACTGTAGGGGTATATGTCTATGTGCATGGCCTGCGCTCTGCAGTAGACTGTAGGGGTATATGTCTATGTGCATGGCCTGCGCTCTGCAGTAGACTGTAGGGGTATATGTCTATGTGCATGGCCTGCACTCTGCAGTAGACTGTAGGGGTATATGTCTATGTGCATGGCCTGCACTCCGCAGTAGACTGTAGGGGTATATGTCTATGTGCATGGCCTGCACTCTGCAGTAGACTGTAGGGGTATACGTCTATGTGCATGGCCTGCGCTCTGCAGTAGACTGTAGGGGTATATGTCTATGTGCATGGCCTGCACTCTGCAGTAGACTGTAGGGGTATATGTCTATGTGCATGGCCTGCGCTCTGCAGTAGACTGTAGGGGTATATGTCTATGTGCATGGCCTGCGCTCTGCAGTAGACTGTAGGGGTATATGTCTATGTGCATGGCCTGCTCTCTGCAGTAGACTGTAGGGGTATATGTCTATGTGCATGGCCTGCGCTCTGCAGTAGACTGTAGGGGTATACGTCTATGTGCATGGCCTGCACTCTGCAGTAGACTGTAGGCGTATACGTCTATGTGCATGGCCTGCACTCTGCAGTAGACTGTAGGGGTATATGTCTATGTGCATGGCCTGCGCTCTGCAGTAGACTGTAGGGGTATATGTCTATGTGCATGGCCTGCGCTCTGCAGTAGACTGTAGGGGTATATGTCTATGTGCATGGCCTGCACTCTGCAGTAGACTGTAGGGGTATATGTCTATGTGCATGGCCTGCACTCTGCAGTAGACTGTAGGGGTATATGTCTATGTGCATGGCCTGCACTCTGCAGTAGACTGTAGGGGTATACGTCTATGTGCATGGCCTGCGCTCTGCAGTAGACTGTAGGGGTATATGTCTATGTGCATGGCCTGCACTCTGCAGTAGACTGTAGGGGTATATGTCTATGTGCATGGCCTGCGCTCTGCAGTAGACTGTAGGGGTATATGTCTATGTGCATGGCCTGCGCTCTGCAGTAGACTGTAGGGGTATATGTCTATGTGCATGGCCTGCACTCTGCAGTAGACTGTAGGGGTATATGTCTATGTGCATGGCCTGCGCTCTGCAGTAGACTGTAGGGGTATATGTCTATGTGCATGGCCTGCGCTCTGCAGTAGACTGTAGGGGTATTTGTCTATGTGCATGGCCTGCACTCTGCAGTAGACTGTAGGGGTATATGTCTATGCGCATGGCCTGCACTCCGCAGTAGACTGTAGGGGTATATGTCTATGCGCATGGCCTGCACTCTGCAGTAGACTGTAGGGGTATACGTCTATGTGCATGGCCAGCGCTCTGCAGTAGACTGTAGGGGTATATGTCTATGTGCATGGCCTGCACTCTGCAGTAGACTGTAGGGGTATATGTCTATGTGCATGGCCTGCGCTCCGCAGTAGACTGTAGGGGTATATGTCTATGTGCATGGCCTGCACTCTGCAGTAGACTGTAGAGGTATATGTCTATGTTGCATGGCCTGCACTCCGCAGTAGACTGTAGGGGTATATGTCTATGTGCATGGCCTGCACTCTGCAGTAGACTGTAGGGGTATATGTCTATGTGCATGGCCTGCGCTCTGCAGTAGACTGTAGGGGTATATGTCTATGTGCATGGCCTGCGCTCTGCAGTAGACTGTAGGGGTATATGTCTATGTGCATGGCCTGCACTCTGCAGTAGACTGTAGGGGTATATGTCTATGTGCATGGCCTGCACTCTGCAGTAGACTGTAGGGGTATATGTCTATGTGCATGGCCTGCACTCTGCAGTAGACTGTAGGGGTATATGTCTATGTGCATGGCCTGCACTCTGCAGTAGACTGTGGGGGTATATGTCTATGTGCATGGCCTGCACTCTGCAGTAGACTGTAGGGGTATATGTCTATGTGCATGGCCTGCACTCTGCAGTAGACTGTAGGGGTATATGTCTATGTGCATGGCCTGCGCTCTGCAGTAGACTGTAGGGGTATATGTCTATGTGCATGGCCTGCACTCTGCAGTAGACTGTAGGGGTATATGTCTATGTGCATGGCCTGCACTCTGCAGTAGACTGTAGGGGTATACGTCTATGTGCATGGCCTGCGCTCTGCAGTAGACTGTGGGGGTATATGTCTATGTGCATGGCCTGCACTCTGCAGTAGACTGTAGGGGTATATGTCTATGTGCATGGCCTGCACTCTGCAGTAGACTGTAGGGGTATACGTCTATGTGCATGGCCTGCGCTCTGCAGTAGACTGTAGGGGTATATGTCTATGTGCATGGCCTGCACTCTGCAGTAGACTGTAGGGGTATATGTCTATGTGCATGGCCTGCGCTCTGCAGTAGACTGTAGGGGTATACGTCTATGTGCATGGCCTGCACTCTGCAGTAGACTGTAGGGGTATATGTCTATGTGTATGGCCTGCACTCTGCAGTAGACTGTAGGGGTATATGTCTATGTGCATGGCCTGCACTCTGCAGTAGACTGTAGGGGTATACGTCTATGTGCATGGCCTGCACTCTGCAGTAGACTGTGGGGGTATATGTCTATGTGCATGGCCTGCGCTCTGCAGTAGACTGTAGGGGTATATGTCTATGTGCATGGCCTGCGCTCTGCAGCAGACTGTAGGGGTATATGTCTATGTGCATGGCCTGCACTCTGCAGTAGACTGTAGGGGTATATGTCTATGTGCATGGCCTGCACTCTGCAGTAGACTGTAGGGGTATATGTCTATGTGCATGGCCTGCACTCTGCAGTAGACTGTGGGGGTATATGTCTATGTGCATGGCCTGCGCTCTGCAGTAGACTGTAGGGGTATATGTCTATGTGCATGGCCTGCACTCCGCAGTAGACTGTAGGGGTATATGTCTATGTGCATGGCCTGCACTCTGCAGTAGACTGTAGGGGTATATGTCTATGTGCATGGCCTGCACTCTGCAGTAGACTGTAGGGGTATATGTTTATGTGCATGGCCTGCACTCTGCAGTAGACTGTAGGGGTATATGTCTATGTGCATGGCCTGCACTCTGCAGTAGACTGTAGGGGTATATGTCTATGTGCATGGCCTGCACTCTGCAGTAGACTGTAGGGGTATATGTCTATGTGCATGGCCTGCACTCTGCAGTAGACTGTAGGGGTATATGTCTATGTGCATGGCCTGCACTCTGCAGTAGACTGTAGGGGTATATGTCTATGTGCATGGCCTGCACTCTGCAGTAGACTGTAGGGGTATATGTCTATGTGCATGGCCTGCACTCTGCAGTAGACTGTAGGGGTATATGTCTATGTGCATGGCCTGCACTCTGCAGTAGACTGTAGGGGTATACGTCTATGTGCATGGCCTGCGCTCTGCAGTAGACTGTGGGGGTATATGTCTATGTGCATGGCCTGCACTCTGCAGTAGACTGTAGGGGTATACGTCTATGTGCATGGCCTGTGCTCTGCAGTAGACTGTAGGGGTATATGTCTATGTGCATGGCCTGCACTCTGCAGTAGACTGTAGGGGTATATGTCTATGTGCATGGCCTGCGCTCTGCAGTAGACTGTAGGGGTATACGTCTATGTGCATGGCCTGCACTCTGCAGTAGACTGTGGGGGTATATGTCTATGTGCATGGCCTGCACTCTGCAGTAGACTGTAGGGGTATATGTCTATGTGCATGGTCTGCACTCCGCAGTAGACTGTAGGGGTATATGTCTATGTGCATGGCCTGCGCTCTGCAGTAGACTGTAGGGGTATACGTCTATGTGCATGGCCTGCACTCTGCAGTAGACTGTAGGGGTATATGTCTATGTGCATGGTCTGCACTCCGCAGTAGACTGTAGGGGTATATGTCTATGTGCATGGCCTGCACTCTGCAGTAGACTGTAGGGGTATATGTCTATGTGCATGGCCTGCACTCTGCAGTAGACTGTAGGGGTATATGTCTATGTGCATGGCCTGCGCTCTGCAGTAGACTGTAGGGGTATATGTCTATGTGCATGGCCTGCACTCTGCAGTAGACTGTAGGGGTATATGTCTATGTGCAGTAGACTGTAGGGGTATATGTCTATGTGCATGGCCTGCACTCTGCAGTAGACTGTAGGGGTATATGTCTATGTGCATGGCCTGCACTCTGCAGTAGACTGTAGGGGTATATGTCTATGTGCATGGCCTGCACTCTGCAGTAGACTGTAGGGGTATATGTCTATGTGCATGGCCTGCGCTCTGCAGTAGACTGTGGGGGTATATGTCTATGTGCATGGCCTGCGCTCTGCAGTAGACTGTAGGGGTATATGTCTATGTGCATGGCCTGCACTCTGCAGTAGACTGTAGGGGTATATGTCTATGTGCATGGCCTGCACTCTGCAGTAGACTGTAGGGGTATACGTCTATGTGCATGGCCTGCACTCCGCAGTAGACTGTAGGGGTATATGTCTATGTGCATGGTCTGCACTCCGCAGTAGACTGTAGGGGTATATGTCTATGTGCATGGCCTGCGCTCTGCAGTAGACTGTAGGGGTATACGTCTATGTGCATGGCCTGCACTCTGCAGTAGACTGTAGGGGTATATGTCTATGTGCATGGTCTGCACTCCGCAGTAGACTGTAGGGGTATATGTCTATGTGCATGGCCTGCACTCTGCAGTAGACTGTAGGGGTATATGTCTATGTGCATGGCCTGCACTCTGCAGTAGACTGTAGGGGTATATGTCTATGTGCATGGCCTGCGCTCTGCAGTAGACTGTAGGGGTATATGTCTATGTGCATGGCCTGCACTCTGCAGTAGACTGTAGGGGTATATGTCTATGTGCAGTAGACTGTAGGGGTATATGTCTATGTGCATGGCCTGCACTCTGCAGTAGACTGTAGGGGTATATGTCTATGTGCATGGCCTGCACTCTGCAGTAGACTGTAGGGGTATATGTCTATGTGCATGGCCTGCACTCTGCAGTAGACTGTAGGGGTATATGTCTATGTGCATGGCCTGCGCTCTGCAGTAGACTGTGGGGGTATATGTCTATGTGCATGGCCTGCGCTCTGCAGTAGACTGTAGGGGTATATGTCTATGTGCATGGCCTGCACTCTGCAGTAGACTGTAGGGGTATATGTCTATGTGCATGGCCTGCACTCTGCAGTAGACTGTAGGGGTATATGTCTATGTGCATGGCCTGCGCTCTGCAGTAGACTGTAGGGGTATATGTCTATGTGCATGGCCTGCACTCTGCAGTAGACTGTAGGGGTATATGTCTATGTGTATGGCCTGCACTCTGCAGTAGACTGTAGGGGTATATGTCTATGTGCATGGCCTGCACTCTGCAGTAGACTGTAGGGGTATACGTCTATGTGCATGGCCTGCACTCTGCAGTAGACTGTGGGGGTATATGTCTATGTGCATGGCCTGCACTCTGCAGTAGACTGTAGGGGTATATGTCTATGTGCATGGCCTGTGCTCTGCAGTAGACTGTAGGGGTATATGTCTATGTGCATGGCCTGCACTCTGCAGTAGACTGTAGGGGTATATGTCTATGTGCATGGCCTGCACTCTGCAGTAGACTGTAGGGGTATACGTCTATGTGCATGGCCTGCACTCTGCAGTAGACTGTGGGGGTATATGTCTATGTGCATGGCCTGCGCTCTGCAGTAGACTGTAGGGGTATATGTCTATGTGCATGGCCTGCACTCTGCAGTAGACTGTAGGGGTATATGTCTATGTGCATGGCCTGCGCTCTGCAGTAGACTGTAGGGGTATATGTCTATGTGCATGGCCTGCGCTCCGCAGTAGACTGTAGGGGTATATGTCTATGTGCATGACCTGCGCTCTGCAGTAGACTGTAGGGGTATATGTCTATGTGCATGGCCTGCACTCTGCAGTAGACTGTAGGGGTATATGTCTATGTGCATGGCCTGCACTCTGCAGTAGACTGTAGGGGTATATGTCTATGTGTGTCTTGCTCTCCTCAGCCACCATCTAGTGCTGTCAGCAGTTTAGCATGGTCAGAACTGCTGACAGATGCCCTTTTCACAATGCACTGCACAAATCCAATGATGGAATAATTCTGAACTCTCTGTACATGTTCTGCGCAGGAGTCTGTGCCGTGTACACTGACTGCAGACATGACGCCCTATAGTGCACGCCCCAGAGGTCATGGAGGAACTATTATAACTGCCCGCTACCTGAGGCGATCAGGAGTGTACACATTGTAGCGGTGGGATGCTGCGTCTAGGTTGCTGTAAAGCTCCACGTTTCAGGTGATTTTCTGGTGGGATCTCGTGCGCGACAAGTGGCTGTGGAGCCTGAAATACAAGCTGCTCGTTCACACAGTGTCACCCACTGTACGTCACTGCATGGCGGCCTTATGGCTCCTGAGTGCGGCATGTGCACTACAGGGCAGGTTGCATCAAGGTACTGACCCCAGGAGCATTGCTTCTAAGCCAGAATACCGCCAAACATATGGAATCAGATTGAGCAAGCCATGATTGTGTTCTGGCAGGTGGAGGTTCGGGGGAGGCCGCCTACCGCTATGATAACCGTATTGTGGCCATAAACGTCCCCTCATGGCAGCCTTTCAACAACTCACCCCCTAAGGCACCGCCAACTCTGGTATCTACTATACCGCCAACTCTGGTACCTAGTATACCGCCAACTCTGGTACCTAGTATACCACCAACTCTAGTATCTACTATACCACCAACTCTAGTATCTACTATACCGCCAACTCTAGTATCTACTATACCTCCAACTCTAGTATCTACTATACCACCAACTCTGGTACCTAGTATACCGCCAACTCTGGTACCTAGTATACCGCCAACTCTGGTACCTAGTATACATCCAACTCTAGTATCTACTATACCGCCAACTCTAGTATCTACTATACCGCCAACTCTAGTATCTACTATACCGCCAACTCTAGTATCTAGTATTCCACCAACTCTAGTATCTACTATACCGCCAACTCTAGTATCTAGTATTCCACCAACTCTAGATACTAGTATACCGCCAACTCTAGTATACCACCAACTCTAGTATCTAGTATACCGCCAACTCTAGTATCTAGTATACTGCCAGGTCTGGTATCTAGTATACTGCCAACTCTTTTACCTAATATACCGCTAACTCTAGTATCTACTATACCGCCAACTCTAGTATCTAGTATCCTGCCAGCTCTGGTACCTAGTATACCGCCAACTCTGGTATCTAGCATTCCGCTAACTCTAGTATCTAGTATACCGCCAGCTCTGGTATCTTGTACACTTCATTGTGGGTAAGCCCAGCTGAGGAGGTGAACGGCTATCCCCAGGTTTGACATGGATGTCCTCTGCGGTGATCTGCCCTCTACCTACCCGCAGGGTCAGGAGTATATTCACATTACTTACCCCTGACGTGTCTGAGCGCAGTGTCTATGTTCTGCGTGCTGCGGCACATGCTCGGCGCCTGATATACGGTATTTTACTGACTTTAATTTAACCTCTTGCCGCACACGTAACACCGAAAGGCGTCCGGGCGGCGTCAGTCTGAGGCTCAGTGACGCCTATTGGCGTCATCTCGTGAGAGCCGAGATTTCGCGTGAACGCGACGCGCAGCTGAGAAGTGGATCTACAACCTAGGTGCGTAAAGGGGCCGAAAGTCCAACGAGTACCTTTAGGCCCCTTTCACACGGGCGAGTTTTCCGTGCGGGTGCGATGCGTGAGGTGAACGCATTGCACCCGCACTGAATCCGGACCCATTCATTTCTATGGGGCTGTGCACATGAGCGGTGATTTTCACGCATCACTTGTGCGTTGAGTGAAAATCGCAACATGCTCTATATTGTCCGATTTTCACGCGACGCAGGCCTCATAGAAGCGAATGGGAAGCGTGAAAATCGCAAGCATCCGCAAGCAAGTATGGACGCGGTGCGATCTTCACGCACGGTTGCTAGGAGACGATCGAGATGGAGACCCGATCATTATTATTTTCCCTTATAACATGGTTTTAAGGGAAAATAATAGCATTCTGAATACAGAATGCATAGTAAACCAGCGCTAGAGGGGTTAAAAATAAAATTAAAAATAATTTAACTCACCTTAGTCCACTTGATCGCGAAGCCGGCATCTCCTTGTGTCTCCTCTGCTGAACAGGACCTGGGGTGAGCATTAAATAGAGGTTAAGGACCTTTGATGACGTCACTCCGGTCATCACATGGTCTTTTACCATGGTGAATCACCATGGTAAAAGATCATGTGACGTACCATGTGATGACCGGAGTGACGTCATCAAAGGTCCTTAACCTGTATTTAATGGAGCAGCTCACCCCAGGTCCTGTTCAGCAGAGGAGACACAAGGAGATGCCGGCTTCGCGATCAAGTGGACTAAGGTGAGTTAAAAAAAAAAATTATTTTATTTTTTATTTTTTAACCCCTCTAGCGCTATTGTACTATGCAGTCTGTATCTATTATTTTCCCTTATAACCATGTTATAAGGGAAAATAATACAATCTTCAGAACATCAATCCCAAGCCCGAACTTCTGTGAAGAAGTTCGGGTTTGGGTACCAAACATGCGCGATTTTTCTCACGCGAGTGCAACGCATGACAATGTTTTGTACTCGCGCGGAAAAATCGCGCATTTTCCCGCAACGCACCCGGCTCTTATCCGGGCAAAAAACTGACGCCCGTGTGAAAGAGGCCTTAGGCTTTACAGGGTTGCTCACAATTTAGCCCAAAATGCCAGAACAGTAAACACCCCCCACAAATGACCCCATTTCGGAAAGTAGACGCCCCAAGGTATTCACTGAGGGGCATAGCGAGTCTGTGGGAGATTTTTTATTTTTTTTGCCAGAAGTTAGCAGAAATGGAAACTTTATTATTATTATTTTTTCCTCAGAAAGTTTCATTTTCCGCTAACTTGTGAAAAAATATTAAATCATGCATAAACTCACCATGCCCCTCCGCGAATACTTTGGGGTGTCTTCTTTATAAAATGGGGTCATTTGTGGGGTGTTTCTACTGTCTGGGCATTCTAGAACCTCAAGAAACATGACAGGTGCTCAGAAAGTCAGAGCTGCTTCAAAATGCGGAAATTCAGATTTTTGTACCATAGTCTGTAATTGCTATAACTTTTGCGCAAACCAATAAATAAACACTAATTGCATTTTTTTTTATCAAAGACGTGTAGCACAATAAATTCTGACACAAACTTGTATGGAAATGTAATTATATTTGAACAATTTAACCAGAGAAAGTTAAAAATACACTTTTTTTGAGAAAATTGCGGTCTATTTTGATTAATATCAGAAAAACGAAAAATCTCAGCAGCAATAAAATACCACCAAAAGAAAGCTGTATTTGTGAGAAGAAAAGGAGGTAAAATTCATTTGGGCGCCAAGTTGCATGACCGAGCAATAAACGGTGAAAGTTGTGAAGGTTCTGGTCACTAGGGGGGTATAAACCTGTGGTCCTTAAGTGGTTAAAGGGAAATGTGAATCTCGGTGGCGGTTTCATCAGATAATTGAGAAGAACTTAAAGGGAACCTGTCACCAGTTTTATGGTGTCCTAACTAAGGGCAACATAAATAAGTGACTGATTCTCTTAGCAAAATGCTGGGTCACTTTCTTTAACTGACCCAGTCAATCTGCCAACATCTTGTATTGAAAAGCTCCAGCTGATAATGATGAGTCATGAATATTCATGAGCTCCTGACTCTCCCCGCCCACCTGCTGCTGAGTGACAGTTTGTTGCCATAGGAACCAGCAGCAGGTGGGCAGGGGAGTGGCTATAGCTCTGAATTAAATATACGCTGGACTCACTGACATCACGCTGGACTCGAATCAGCTCATTAGCATGCGGCATCTCTGTGTGTATATTATGAGGTAACCATCTGTCACACCAGTAAGTGAATACATCTAAGGTACTTTAGTAGTTAATGATTGTATATAATTAGTTAGATTATAATCAAATATCCACATGACAGGTTCCCTTTAAGGAATGAGTGGGATTTTAAGGAATCAAACAGGACGGAGACGCCGCAGCCAAGGAGTGAACCCGGCGCCGCGCTCGTGCCCTCACCCGCCGGAGCTCCTCGCTGACCAATACTCCGGGAACCTTCTCCAAATCCTGGGACAAACAAGTCGCCCGGGGGCGGCCGGACAAACCCCATCCCCAACAGCGTCTCCATGTCACCCCTCCGACCCGCGTACTTCTAGTGGGGGCCGCCCATGGTGCGGTGTAATAAACTGCCGACATCGCTGGTAGAGCGAGTAGAGTGCACTTTAACCCCATAATGACCGCCATATCGTGTTCTTGCAACAGGATTCTCCTGAAGAGCCGCCTTTTACAGCGGTGAAGATTGTGGCGCTATACGTACTGCAGTCCCAACAACCGCAGGCACCAGGCGCTGATCGCAGACCAATATAGATGGACTTTGATCATTGTAACCCTTTAGGTGCACAGTCAGTAGCAACCACGGCACCTCAGCGGCTTACCAGAGAGAGGGGCTCCCCCTATATGCCCGTCGGCCCCCCACAACATGATCGCGGGGGGACAGATGCTATGGCAGCCATAAGTATGTGCCCCCTGTCAGAGGCCCGGCCTAATACACTGCCCCCCAGTACTGCCGATAACACTGTGATTGTAAAGCGTCGTAGAGCGTCCCCCAGGGGGACAAAAAAAGGGCTGCACAGTGTCCAATTAGAAAAAGCCCCCCCAACATTAAAAAATAAACTACCGGTATTTTCTAATTTGTAGTTGACCTTCCCCGACTCATTCCCGCCGTCATCAAATGACCCGCAGAAAAAAGCTGATTTAAAAATATAAAAAAACACATTGGAAGTGAGTGTCCCCTCCCCCACCGCACCCCAAAAAAAGGAAATGGTAAAAAAAAAGTACAAAGTAAATTATATGCACCCCATAAAATACCACTAATAACCCCAACCCTACAAAGGTATTTGTCATACGACGAAGGCGAAAACAAACGTGACGGTGAAGAGTAAAGCTTAAAAAGCGCAGAAGTAAAGGGTTAATAAAACATCTGACCGCACAAAAAGAGAGAGTGCAGAAAAAAACGCCATGAAGAACGCGGCGCGTGAAGCCGACCTGATACCGGCGCGGGTGTCGGGATGATCTATACGAGTGCGGGAATGAAGTCAAGGCCGGAGACCTTCTTGTCGAGGCTTAGAAAAACATTCCTGCTTTACTCCAAAAACAGCGCCGTCCACAGGTTGTGTGCGGCATTACAGTCCGTAAGCTGCAATACCATGGACGACCATAGGCCTAGTGCGGCGCTGTTTGTGGGCGCATGGAGAATCACACTGATTGTGCCCATGATGCCCCCTTGTGGTCACGGTAACCAGCTTTTTTTTAGGAGGGGTGATTCACCTACCGCTCATTCTCTGGCACAGCTGCCACAAGTGTTGTACCGCGATATCACGTACCAGGAGGGCGATGACCTCATAGAATGGGGCGGCAGCCGTATAATACAAACAGCAGAGGCTTCGTCACCGATGTATGTACTGACCGCCCCTCACCGGTGTCAGGCTGATATATTATATATGTACTGACCGCCCCTCACCGGTGTCAGGCTGATATATTATATATGTACTGACCGCCCCTCACCGGTGTCGGGCTGATATATTATATATGTACTGACCGCCCCTCACCGGTGTCAGGCTGATATATTATATATGTACTGACCGCCCCTCACCGGTGTCAGGCTGATATATTATATATGTACTGACCGCCCCTCACCGGTGTCAGGCTGATATATTATATATGTACTGACCGCCCCTCACCGGTGTCAGGCTGATATATTATATATGTACTGACCGCCCCTCACCGGTGTCAGGCTGATATATTATATATGTACTGACCGCCCCTCACCGGTGTCAGGCTGATATATATATATGTACTGAACCGCCCCTCAACCGGTGTCAGGCTCGATATTATATATATGTACTGACCGCACCTCACCGGTGTCAGGCTGATATATTATATATGTCCTGACCGCCCCCCTCAACCCCGGTGTCGGCTGTATATTATATATGTAACTGACCGCCCCTCACCGGTGTCAGGCTGATATATTAGTATATTGTACTGACCGCCCCTCACCGGTGTCAGGCTGATATATTATATATGTACTGACCCCCCTCACCGGTGTCAGGCTGATATATTATATATGTACTGGACCGCCCCTCACCGGGTGTCAGGCTGATATATTATATATGTACTGACGCCCCCCTCACCGGTGTCAGGCTGATATATTATATATGTACTTGACCGCCCCTCACCGGTGTCAGGCTGATATATTCTATATGTACTGACCGGCCCCTCACCGGTGTCAGGCTGATATATTATATATGTACTTGACCGTCCCTCACCGGTGTCAGGCTGATATATTATATATGTACTGACCGCCCCTCACCGGTGTCAGGCTGATATATTATATATGTACCTGACCGCCCCTCACCGGTGTCAGGCTGATATTATTATATGTACTGACCGCCCCTCACCGGGTGTCAGGCTGATATATTATATATGTACTGACCGCCCTCACCGGTGTCAGGCTGATATATTATATATGTACTGACCGCCCCTCACCGGTGTTTCAGGCTGATATATTATATATATACTGACCGCCCCTCACGGTGTCAGGCTGCATATATTAATATGTACTGACCGCCCCTCACCGGTGTCAGGCTGATATATTATATATGTACTGACCGCACCTCACCGGTGTCAGGCTGATATATTATATATGTACTGACCGCCCTCACCGGTGTCAGGCTGAGATATTCTATATGTACTGACCGCCCTCACCGGTGTCAGGCTGATATATTATATATGTACTGACCGCCCCTCACCGAGTGTCAGGCTGATATATTATATATGTACTGACCGCCCCTCACCGGTGTCAGGCTGATATATTATATATGTACTGACCGCCCTCACCGGTGTCAGGCTGATATATTATATATGTACTGACCGCCCTCACCGGTGTCAGGCTGATATATTATATATGTACTGACCGTCCTCACCGGTGTCAGGCTGATATATTATATATGTACTGACCGTCCTCACCGGTGTCAGGCTGATATATTATATATGTACTGACCGCCCCTCACCGGTGTCAGGCTGATATAGATATATATGTACTGACCGTCCCCTCACCGGTGTCAGGCTGATATATTATATATGTACTGACCGTCCCTCACCGGTGTCAGGCTGATATATTATATATGTACTGACCGTCCTCACCGGTGTCAGGCTGATATATTATATATGTACTGACCGCCCCTCACCGGTGTCAGGCTGATATAGTATATATGTACTGACCGCCCCTCACCGGTGTCAGGCTGATATATTATATATGTACTGACCGCCCTCACCGGTGTCAGGCTGATATATTATATATGTACTGACCGCCCTCACCGGTGTCAGGCTGATATATATATATGTACTGACCGCCCTCACCGGTGTCAGGCTGATATATTATATATGTACTGACCGCCCCTCACCGGTGTCAGGCTGATATTATATATGTACTGACCGCCCCTCACCGGTGTCAGGCTGATATATTATATGTACTGACCGCCCTCACGGTGTCAGGCTGATATATTATATATGTACTGACCGCCCCTCACCGGTGTCAGGCTGATATATTATATATGTACTGACCGCCCCTCACCGGTGTCAGGCTGATATATTATATATGTACTGACCGCCCTCACCGGTGTCAGGCTGATATATTATATATGTACTGACCGCCCTCACCGGTGTCAGGCTGATATATTATATATGTACTGACCGCCCCTCACCGGTGTCAGGCTGATATATTATATATGTACTGACCGTCCCCCTCACCGGTGGTTCAGGCTGCTATATTATAATGTACTGACCGCCCTCAACCGGTGTCAGGCTGATATATTATATATGTACTGACTGCCCTCACCGGTGTCAGGCTGATATATTATATATGTACTGACGCCCCCTCACCGGTGGTCAGCTGATAGATTATATATGTACTGACCGCCCCTCCCCGGTGTCAGGCTGATATATTATATGTACTGACCGCCCCTCACCGGTGTCAGGCTGATATATTATATATGTACTGACCGCCCCTCACCGGTGTCCAGGCTGATATATTATATATGTACTGACCGCCCCTCACCGGTGTCAGGCTGATATATTATATATGTTACTGACCGCCCTCACCGGTGTCAGGCTGATATATTATATATGTACTGGACCGCCTCACCGGTGTCAGGCTGATATATTATATATGTACTGACCGCCCTCACCGGTGTCCAGGCTGATATATTATATATGTACTGACCGCCCTCACCGGTGTCAGGCTGATATATTATATATGTACTGACCGCCCCTCACCGGTGTCAGGCTGATATATATATATGTACTGACCGCCCCTCACCGGTGTCAGGCTGATATATTATATATGTACTGACCGCCCCTCACCGGTGTCAGGCTGATATATTATATATGTACTGACCGCCCCTCACCGGTGTCAGGCTGATATATTATATATGTACTGACCGCCCCTCACCGGTGTCAGGCTGATATATTATATATGTACTGACCGCCCCTCACCGGTGTCAGGCTGATATATTATATATGTACTGACCGCCCCTCACCGGTGTCAGGCTGATATATTATATATGTACTGACCGTCCCTCACCGGTGTCAGGCTGATATATTATATATGTACTGACCGCCCCTCACCGGTGTCAGGCTGATATTGTATATATGTACTGACCGCCCTCACCGGTGTCAGGCTGATATATTATATATGTACTGACCGCCCCTCACCGGTGTCAGGCTGATATATTATATATGTACTGACCGCCCTCACCGGTGTCAGGCTGATATATTATATATGTACTGTCATCAGACTCAGCCCGCTGCCCATAAATGCTGTGAAGTCTGCTGATAGGATACACTGGAGGTTCTGCACGATCGCTCACAGATTGTTTAGACAGTTCCTGTGAGACGGGAAATTCCCGTAGATACTCAAGGTAAGGACTTGGCTCCTTTATCACTGTTCTTCTGTTTTCTAAGAGCAAAAATGTATCTTTTCATCAGCACCCTGTGTATAGGGAGGCAGAGCTTGGCAGGGAGAAGGAGGGTGCTCCGAGAGCCGCTGGGAGGGATTCGATAGGTAATGATGCGATCCTAACAGTTCACAGGAAAGCAAGCTCGGGCCGGTGGTCAGACTGGGATCACGTGACACCTCTTCCTAAAATGAGGGGCTTGAAATGTACGGATGTAACGGGGCCTGTGACTTACCATTATATGTCCAAAAATTGTAACTGATCGTCGTATTAGCAGAGCCAGAAGTTTTCATCTTTCCGTTGCTGTCTGCTGTTATTTATTTTTTATGGGGTGAGTTTTTCATTTTTTTTGCCACCATTTAACCATAGTATTTTATTGATTACATGTAGGGTTGTTCTTTTTACATTTTAGTACTTTTCCACAAACAAAAACACATTTAATGAAAAAAAAAGGAAATTTTTGTGTTGACGAATTCCAAGAGCCGTATATTTTTTTCCCAACTTTTCTGGAAAATTGTCCGTATGAGGTCTTGTTCTTAAAGGGGTTGGCCCATCTCACACATTAGTGGCACGTCGCTAGGATATACCACCAATGTTAGATAGCTGCCTCTGGGACCCGCACCTATGTTTAGAACGGGGCCCCCAAAATGAACAGTTACCCTCCCTTCTCTTCTATGGGAGTGCCGAAAATAGCGGAGGAGTCCTCTCAGTAGAGAGCACCCGGTGAGAGTCCTGGTATTCATGAGCGGCCACTCAGCGGCAGGTACCAGGACTCTCAGCGTGTGCTCTGTACTGAGAGGACTCCTCAGCTCCGCTCACACTGGTCAATAGTCATTCTACCAAAATCGCTGGGTCAATTCAAGATGGCGACCGGACATTTCCCCGGTTCATGCTGCCCTCCGATAGGACAGAAAAGAGGAAATCCATGTGAAGTTCTCTTCTGATGTCCCTGGGACATTGCAGATGTTATCTCCAGAGGCCGACCATGGCCTCATCCTAAACTACGATTCCCCAGCCCCAACAACATCTTGTGATATAGCGACAGGTGAGAAGGTAACGGGGCCGTCCCACTGGTAAATGTCCATTGTACCGAATCCGTCCTCCATCTTACGTTTTATTGAAGCCCCGTCCTTCACCTAGAGTCCTAGACGCAACATATTCCCTGGTTCTATATGGACGGAGGTGGAATGCGTTTAAAAGTTATAGGTTTATACAACTTTTACCGCCCCCCTCCGGCCCTTTCGGAATCTTGGATGTTGGTAACTGCACAGTGGGCTAAGGATGACAGCAATACTTAACATTCCTCCTCTGCCCTGCATAAAGGGTTAACGCACAGTGTAGACAGACATGTAGGAGCCCCCCCAAGCGGTCTGCACATGAAGGGTTAATGCATAGCCTCCCCCCAGCTGTCTGCACATGAAGGGTTAATGCATAGCCTCCCCCCCCAGCTGTCTGCACATAAAGGGTTAATGCATAGCCTTCCCCCCCAGTTGTCTGCACATAAAGGGTTAATGCATAGGCCCTACCTCCGCTGTCTGCACATAAAGGGTTAATGCATAGGCTCTACCTCCGCTGTCTGCACATGAATGGTTAATGTATATTCCCCCCCCCCTCCCACTGTCTGCACACGATGGGCTAATGCATAGTCTCCCCCCCCCCCCCACACTGTCTGCACATGAAGGGTTAATACACAGCCCCCCCCCAGCTGTTTGCACATGAAGGGTTAATGCATAGCCTCCCCCCCCCCACCTGTCTGCACATGAAGGGTTAATGCAAAGCCTCTCCCCCCCAGCTGTCTGCACATGAAGGGTTAATGCATAGCCCCCCCCCAGCTGTTTGCACATGAAGGGTTAATGCATAGCCTCTCCCCCCCCCAGCTGTCTGCACATGAAGGGTTAATGCATAGCCCCTCCCACCTGTCTGCACATGAAGGGTTAATGCATAGCCTTCCCCCCAGCTGTCTGCACATGAAGGGTTAATGCATAGCCTCCCCCCCAGCTGTCTGCACATGAAGGGTTAATGCATAGCCCCCCCCCAGCTGTCTGCACATGAAGGGTTAATGCATAGCCCCCCCAGCTGTTTGCACATGAAGGGTTAATGCATAGCCTCCCCCCAGCTGTCTGCACATGAAGGGTTAATGCATAGCCTCCCCCCCAGCTGTCTGCACATGAAGGGTTAATGCATAGCCCCCCCCAGCTGTCTGCACATAAAGGGTTAATGCATAGCCCCCCCCCCCCCACCTGTCTGCACATGAAGGGTTAATGCATAGCCTCCCCCCCAGCTGTCTGCACATGAAGAGTTAATGCATAGCCCCCCCCAGCTGTCTGCACATGAAGGGTTAATGCATAGCCCCCCCCAGCTGTCTGCACATGAAGGGTTAATGCATAGCCCCCCCCCCCAGCTGTCTGCACATGAAGGGTTAATGCATAGCCCCTCCCCCCAGCTGTCTGCACATGAAGGGTTAATGCATAGCCCCCCCCCCAGCTGTCTGCACATGAAGGGTTAATGCATAGCCCCTCCCCCCAGCTGTCTGCACATGAAGGGTTAATGCATAGCCCCCCCCCCAGCTGTCTGCACATGAAGGGAATGCCATGGAATGCGCTATTATTGTTGGGTAATGCTCCTGGAGCCCGGTCATTTCCTGGGCTGCGACCTCTGACCTCGCGGGGTCCTGGCATGACTCTGAAGACCCTCCTCACTCCAGTCAGTCCTGGAAACAGAAGGAAAGCTTTGCGGGAATAATCTCTGTAGAGAAGCTTGCAATCTAATTTCCCAACCAAGACTGAACTGCGTGGGGCGCTACCAACACACTGAATTACCATCCTAGATATAGTGGAGAGCTGGGTCCTCCCCGCGGGTGGTCCTGCAGCCCCCAGGTCAGACAGAATCCTCTGCAGCGCCACCACAGGACAAATACAGCATTGCAGGGAAGTATTGCACAGACCCCGTGGCGAGATGGGGATTTATCTTTATCCAATGCCTCATGGGAAAAAAGTATGCAAATGAGCTCATGGCAGACCAATCAGAACCTGGAGTCACTGGATCCCAGTTAAAGCCGTGGCCCTCCTCCGTGTAATCCACAGACGGGCCCGGCCCTCAGGAGTAGCCGATCTTCACTTCGATGGCAGGGACTCCTCTCTCCTCAGATAATTCCTATTACCGTATTGGAAGATATCGCCCCCACTAACGCCGCGGCCCAAGGCCAACCCGAACGCCCACATACCGTCCACCGATCACCGCCATAGGCTTCAGGCCTAGTAGGCCTATGCGGTAGTGAAATCCCGGCCTCGTGCCTACTTTGGGGGGCGTGTGGGGTGAGGACATAGAGACATCGGGGGGAAATATCTACAGTGGATATAAAAGTCTACACGCCCCTGTGTGTGTCCTCTATATATATATATATATATACAGTATACGTCCTGTGTAGTATATATACAGTGGATATAAAAGTCTACACGCCCCTGTGTGTGTCCTCTATATATATATATATACAGTATACGTCCTGTGTAGTATATATACAGTGGATATAAAAGTCTACACGCCCCTGTGAAAATGAAAATGAGACAAAGATAAATCATTTCAGAACTTTTCCCACCTTTAATGTGACCTATAAACTGTACAACTCAATAGAAAAGGAAGCTGAAATCTTTTAGGTGGAGGGAAGAAAAAATATAAGAATAAAATAATCTGGTTGCATAAGTGTGCACACCCCTAAACTAATACTTTGTTGAAGCCCCTTTTGATTTGATTCCAGCGCTCAGTCTTTTTGGATCTGAGTCTATCACCATGGCAGATTTGGACTCTTCTTTGCAGGAACCCTCCAAATCTGTCAGACTGCGAGGGCATCTCCAGGGCTGCCATCAGAAATTTTGGGGCCCCTTACACAGCTCAAGGCCTGGGCCCCCCTCCTACCCCGCCCCTTTAGAATCCATCCTGACTCCACCTCCCCTCCACCCCCAAGGACCTACCCCCAATTTCATAATTTTTTTACAACTACAAAGACAGTAAAAAGTGATAATCAGTGATTTCAGTAAGGAATTCGTTTTTGACCAAATAATATGAAGCCGCTACCAGGACAAGGTCGACTCTTTTAAGCAGGACCCTCCACTAACACCAACTACACTACCTGTTCTAATCTGCCCAGCAATCTTCCCCTGGCACATTTAAAAAAAATAAAAAAAAAGCACAAGGTTTACTGTTACAGTGTTATGGGGGGATCTGTGGATGACACACTGTTATGGGGGGATCTGTGGATGACACACTGTTATGGGGGGATCTGTGGATGACGTACTGTTATGGGGGGAATCTGTGGATGACACTGTTATGGGGGATCTGTGGATGACACTGTTATGGGAGAATCTGTGGATGACACTGTTATGGGGGATCTGTGGATGACACTGTTATGGGAGAATCTGTGGATGACACTGTTATGGGGGATCTGTGGATGACACACTGTTATGGGGGATCTGTGGATGACACACTGTTATGGGGGATCTGTGGATGACACACTGTTATGGGGGATCTGTGGGTGACACACTGTTATGGGGGGGTCTGTGGGTGACGCACTGTTATGGGGGGGTCTGTGGGTGACGCACTGTTATGAGGGATCTGTGGATGACACACTGTTATGGGGGATCTGTGGGTGACACACTGTTATGGGGGGGTCTGTGGGTGACACACTGTTATGGGGGGGTCTGTGGGTGACGCACTGTTATGGGGGGGTCTGTGGGTGACACACTGTTATGGGGGGGTCTGTGGGTGACGCACTGTTATGGGGGGGTCTGTGGGTGACACACTGTTATGGGGGGGTCTGTGGGTGACGCACTGTTATGGGGGGGTCTGTGGGTGACACACTGTTATGGGGGGGTCTGTGGGTGACGCACTGTTATGAGGGATCTGTGGATGACACTCAACCACTCTCAAACCCAACTGGTCAAACTTGTTAAATGGATCCCAAACACAATATGCACAATAACACCCCCCACCCCCTCCAACACTTAATTAACCCCTTCATGGCCTAAACATTTTTTTCAAAGCTGAACACAAAGTTAAATAGGGCTTGGTGGGCTGGCAAGGGAGGGGTTAATAACAGTGATGGAGGATCATGGCCCTGTGGGATAATCCAGAAAACAGCTTTGCATTTTACCCCTGAGCAAAGACCACACAACAAGTTGGACATGCAGTACTTTTAGTCCGGCGGCCTTTCGCCATGCACTGCCGTGCTGGGCCAGAGCTCCACCCTCGTCCCCATTATAGTCAATGGGGACGGAGCGGTGGTCCGGCGAAATAACGGAAGGACGGATCTGACAGGGTGAACAGCCTGTCGGATCCGTCCTGCCGCTAGTGTGAAAGTAGCCTTACAATCTCATGGCTTCTGAGCAACAGATCGCATGGTCTTCACAGTCATCTGTCCCTTCTCTTATCTCTCTGCTCCTGTCCCTTAATCTTATCACTGCTGCAACAAAAGCCTCAGCCTCAGTGTAAACTGTTCCAGTGACTCGCGGCTCTTTTAACTCAAAGAATCGAATGAGTCTCTAAGGGCTCTTTCACATCTGCGTTCTTGTCTTCCGGCATAGAGTTCCGTCGTCGGGGCTCTATGCCGGAAGAATACTGATCAGGATTATCCTAATGCATTCTGAATGGACAGTCCGTCCTTCAGGATGCATCAGGATGTCTTCAGTTCCGGAACGGAACGTTTTTTGGCCGCAGCAAATAGCGCAGCATGCTGCGCTTTTTGCTCCGGCCAAAAATCCTGAACACTTGCCGCAAGGCCGGATCCGGAATGAATGCCCATTGAAAGGCATTGATCCGGATCCGGCCTTAAGCTAAACGTCGTTTCGGCGCATTGCCGGTTGCGACGTTTAGCTTTTTCTGAATGGTTACCATGGCTGCCGGGACGCTAAAGTCCTGGCAGCCATGGTAAAGTGTAGCGGTGAGCGGGGGAGCAGCATACTTACCGTCCGTGCGGCTCCCGGGGCGCTCCAGAGTGACGTCAAGGGCGCCCCAAGCGCATGGATGACGTGATCGCATGGATCACATGATCCATGCGCATGGGGCGCTCTGACGTCATTCTGGAGCGCCCCGGGAGCCGCGCGGACTGTAAGTATACCGCTCCCCCGCTCCCCACTACTACTATGGCAACCAGGACTTTAATAGCGTCCTGGGTGCCATAGTAACACTGAAAGCATTTTGAAGACGGATCCGTCTTCAAATGCTTTCAGTACACTTGCGTTTTTCCGGATCCGGCGTGTAATTCCGGCAAGTGGAGTACACGCCGGATCCGGACAACGCAAGTGTGAAAGAGGCCTAAGTCGGATCTTTAGATTCTTTTAACCTGTGACTCATTCGATTCTTTCTCAGACTCCCTGCACTTGTGTCAGTGACTCAGACTCAGAGCTGCTAGTGCTTGCCTTGCCTCAGCTCTGATTGGTTGGTGGGCGGGGAGGGGAGGGGCTGGCAGAAGCAGCTTCCACTCTAGGATCAGATTACACTCCTCCCGATCCCCTCCCCTCCCTGCTGCCAGCGGCTCTGCTATTGTGTGCTGTGACTCACTGCCTCAGCTCTGATTGGTTGGTGGGCGGGGAGGGGAGGGGCTGGCAGAAGCAGCTTCCACTCTAGGATCAGATTACACTCCTCCCGATCCCCTCCCCTCCCTGCTGCCAGCGGCTCTGCTATTGTGTGCTGTGACTCACTGCCTCAGCTCTGATTGGTTGGTGGGCGGGGAGGGGAGGGGCTGGCAGAAGCAGCTTCCACTCTAGGATCAGATTACACTCCTCCCGAGTCCCTCCCTGCTGCCAGCGGCTCTGCTATTATGTGCTGTGTGACTCACTGACTCAGACTGAGCAGCTTCACACGGATCGGCTCAGTCAGAGGAATCGACTCCTCCGGTTCAGTGAACTGAATCGATTCAAATGAATGATTCGTTCATGAACTGGACATCACTAGCAAGGAATGATCAATTGCCCCCCTCTAGCGATGCAATAAAGTTCAACTCAAGTCACTGACAAATGAGAGGGGGTACATTGGAACTGGCCGGGCCCCCCCAGGGTCTGGGCCCCTTACTGGAGTATCGGCTGTACCCCCCTGATGGCGGCCCTGGGCATCTCCTGGGCACGGCCCTCTTCAGATCACCCCACAGATTGCGAGGGCATCTCCTGGGCACAGCCCTCTTCAGATCACCCCACAGATTGCGAGGGCATCTCCTGGGCACAGCCCTCTTCAGATCACCCCACAGATTGCGAGGGCATCTCCTGGGCACAGCCCTCTTCAGATCACCCCACAGATTGCGAAGGCATCTCCTGGGCACGGCCCTCTTCAGATCACCCCACAGATTGGGAGGGCATCTCCTGGGCACAGCCCTCTTCAGATCACCCCACAGATTGCGAGGGCATCTTCTGGGCACGGCCCTCTTCAGATCACCCCACAGATTGCGAGGGCATCTCTTGGGCACGGCCCTCTTCAGATCACCCCACAGATTGCGAGGGCATCTCCTGGGCACAGCCCTCTTCAGATCACCCCACAGATTGCGAGGGCATCTCCTGGGCACGGCCCTCTTCAGATCACCCCACAGATGGCGAGGGCATCTCCTGGGCACGGCCCTCTTCAGATCACCCCACAGATTGTGAGGGCATCTCCTGGGCACAGCCCTCTTCAGATCACCCCACAGATTGCGAGGGCATCTCCTGGGCACAGCCCTCTTCAGATCACCCAACAGATTGCGAGGGCATCTCCTGGGCACAGGCCTCTTCAGATCACCCCACAGATTGTGAGGGCATCTCCTGGGCACAGCCCTCTTCAGATCACCCCACAGATGGCGAGGGCATCTCCTGGGCACAGCCCTCTTCAGATCACCCCACAGATTGTGAGGGCATCTCCTGGGCACAGTCCTCTTCAGATCACCCCACAGATTGTGAGGGCATCTCCTGGGCACAGCCCTCTTCAGATCACCCCACAGATTGCGAGGGCATCTCTTGGGCACAGCCCTCTTCAGATCACCCCACAGATTGTCAATTGGATTCAGGTCTGGGCTCTGGCTGGGCCATTCCAAAACTTGAATCTTCTTCTGGTGAAGCCATTCCTTTGTTGATTTGGATGGATGCTTTGGGTGGTTGTCATGCTGAAAGGTGAAGTTCCTCTTCATGTTCAGCTTTCTAGCAGAAGCCTGAAGGTTTGGGACCAATATTGACCGGTATTTGGAACTGTTCAGAATTCCCTCCAGCTTAACTAAGGCCCCAGTTCCAGCTGAAGAACAACCCCTTGGCATGATGCTGCCCCCACCATGCTTCACTGTGGGGATGGGGTTCTTCTGGTGATGTGCAGTGTTTGCGCCAAACATTATCTTTTGGCTTGGGTGTTTTTCTTGGTAAGTAAAGGCTTTTGTCTTGCCCAGGCATGCTCAACCTGCGGCCCTCCAGCTGTTGTAAAACTACAACTCCCACAATGCCCTGCTGTAGGCTGATAGCTCTAGGCTGTTCGGGCATGCTGGGAGTTGTAGTTTTGCAACAGCTGGAGGGCCGCGGGTTGAGCATGCCTGGTCTTGCCCCTCTGCCCAGACATATGAAGAATACGGGAGATTGTTGTCACATGGACCACACGGCCAGGACTGGCCAGATATTCCTGCAGCTCCTGTAATGTTGCTGTAGGCCTCTTGGTCGCCTCCCAGACCAGTTTTCTTCTCGTCTTTTCATCAGTTTTGGAGGGACGTCCAGTTCTTGGTGATGTCACTGTTGTGCCATATTTCCTCCACTTGATGATGACTGTCTTCACTGTGTTCCATGGTAGATCTAATGCCTTGGACATTCTTTTGTCCCCTTCTCCTGACTGATACCTTCTAACAATGAGATCCCTCTGATGCTTTGGAAGCTCTCTGTGGACCGTGGCTTCTGCTGTGGGATGCGACTAAGGACATTTCAGGTAGATCTAATGCCTTAGACATTCTTTTGTCCCCTTCTCCTGACTGATACCTTCTAACAATGAGACCTCTCTGATGCTGTGGAAGCTCTCTGTGGACCGTGGCTTCTGCTGTGGGATGTGACTAAGAACATTTCAGGAAAGACCAACCAGAGCAGCTGAACGTTATTTGGGGTTAATCAGAGGCCCTTTACATGATGGCCGGTGTCTGCTGACTGCGATCTAACAGGATTGTGAATGTGATTGCTTCACTCTGAACACAGCTACATCCCCAGTTATAAGAGGGTGTGCACACTTATGCAACCACATTATTTTAGTGTTTTTTGTTTTCTTCCTTCTACCTAAATGATTTCAGCTTCCTTTTTAATTGAGTGGTACAGTTTATAGGTCACATTTGGAAATCCAGTTCTACTTTACAGCAGTTTTATAAATGACCCCAATTATGTCTATGGGGGTCACTAGGATGGGGAGGTTGATGGAAAAATTTAGAAATCTAATGTGTCTGTGTTACAAACTCTGTAGAGACGAGATGCGGCTGAAAGAATCTGTCATGGCGGTCTGGGTCTAACGGAGGAGAAGAGGAAAGAGAAGGTCTACATGACAGGAGATGTCCCTGGATGTAACAGGTATGTGGTGCTGTATTCTCCTCTAACAGTTTTTTTATTATAATTATATGTATTTTAAATTTGGCGACCACATTTTTAAGTTTAGGATCCAATTTGGGGTATTTTTTGCCTGAAGATGTCATATGGCCTAGAAAGAGACTGTGGCGTTCACGAAGCACCGCAGCCTCTTCATACAAAAAAAAAACCTAAACTAAAATGGAGGGAGGGGCCCGAGTTGGGTAGAGAGCCCCGGGCCTATCATGCACTTAATCCACCCCTGCCGGCGGACATGTCACTCAGGGCGAGAGACGCACTACTGCCCCCACCTCAGGGCTTCCCATTTATTTTTTTGCAGGGCACCGGCTACTGGCAGTGAGATTGGGGGCATGGCCTAGAATGTCCGACTTTTTAGGGTGAAGCAAGGAGCCACCCTATGCATGTCCCACCTCTGGGACCTGCACCTATATTCAGAATGGGGCCCGTGAAGGAGAGCACACCGCTCGTGCATGGCCGCCCCCGCTCACGACATGGGAAATCCAAAAATACCATATCCTAGTAACGTCACTACAATGCAGTCAGTTCAGGTCAGGGGATCCACGATTTCTCCGGGAGATGCAACCAACACAAATGGACCATGTTTCCAGGCCAACCATGGTCATGTGATTCAACCCTTACTTCAGTTTTAATGCCCCCCTTACTGGTGTATAACATCCAGCCCCTAGCCATCTAGTTTGCCTTTACCACAGGTGTAACACATCCAACCTCTAGCCGTGCAGTCTACCATTACCATAGGTGTATAACATCCAGCCTCTAGCCATGCAGTCTACCATTACCATAGGTGTATAACATCCAGCCTCTAGCCGTGCAGTCTACCATTACCATAGGTGTATAACATCCAGCCTCTAGCCATGCAGTCTACCATTACCACAGTGTATAACATCCAGCCTCTAGCCATGCAGTCTACCATTACCATAGGTGTATAACATCCAGCCTCTAGCCATGCAGTCTATCATTACCACAGTGTATAACATCCAGCCTCTAGCCATGCAGTCTGCCATTACCATAGGTGTATAACATCCAGCCTCTAGCCATACAGTCTACCATTACCACAGGTGTATAACATCCAGCCTCTAGCCATGCAGTCTACCATTACCATAGGTGTATAACATCCAGCCTCTAGCCATGCAGTCTATCATTACCACAGTGTATAACATCCAACCTCTAGCCATGCAGTCTACCATTACCATAGGTGTATAACATCCAGCCTCTAGCCATGCAGTCTATCATTACCACAGGTGTATAACATCCAGCCTCTAGCCATGCAGTCTACCATTACCATAGGTGTATAACATCCAGCCTCTAGCCATGCAGTCTATCATTACCACAGTGTATAACATCCAACCTCTAGCCGTGCAGTCTACCATTACCACCGGTGTAGAACATCCAGCCTCTAGCCATGCAGTCTACCATTACCACAGTGTATAACATCCAGGCTCTAGCCATGCAGTCTGCCATTACCACAGTGTATAAAATCCAGCCTCTAGCCATGCAGTCTATCATTACCACAGGTATATAACATCCAGCCTCTAGCCGTGCAGTCTACCATTACCACATGTGTATAACATCCAGCCTCTAGCCGTGCAGTCTGCCATTACCACAGTGTATAACATCCAGCCCCCGGCCATGCAGTCTATCATTACCACAGGTGTATAACATCCAGCCTCTAGCCATGCAGTCTGCCATTACCACAGTGTATAACATCCAGCCTCTAGCTTTGCAGTCTGCCATTACCACAGGTGTATAACATCCAGCCTCTGGCCATTTATTACACGCCACTCTCATACTTCCCGCCTGTCCTACACTGATGAGCAAAAGGCTAACAATGATTTGAACTTTTGGCTTTCAGGCCCCATATCTCACCATCCACTACAGCTTCAGACACGAGACTCCCATCATTTTATAGACAGTCATCTTGGTTATCTCATACATACATTAGCAGATTCTTCTCATGTAACTGCATTGTTAGGCTACTTTCACACTAGCGTTCGGGTGTCCGCCTGGCCGTGCGGAGGCGTGCGGATCCGTCCAGACTTACAATGTAAGTCAATGGGGACGGATCCGTTTGAAGATGCCACAATATGGCTCAATCTTCAGGCGGATCCGTCCCCCATTGACTTTACATTGAAAGTCTGGACGGATCCGTACGAGGCTATTTTCACACTTAGCTGTTATATGCTAAAATAATGCAGACGGATCCGTTCTGAACGCTAGTGTGAAAGTAGCCTTACTGTTTTGCTCCTAGAATTTGAATTTTTTATTATTTTGCCAATAATAGTATTTTGTAAATAATAATCTTTATTTCTATAGCACCACCATATTCAGCAGCGCTTTACAAATTCATAGGGTTCATGTACAAAACAAAAGTAACCGGCTAATATACAACTGAAACACAAGGAGTCAGGGCCCTGCTCGCAAGAGCTTACAATCTATGAGGAATTGGGGATGACACAGAAGGTTTTGATTGTGATAAGTAGGATTCGAGCCATTATTGTAGTGAAAGCAGTGGATAAGGCCAATCTGTTTCGGGTTTGGGACTGTGAGAGGATAGAGTTCAGGCCAGAGGAGTTGGTGGGGGAGAGGTTTACTAAGGGAATAGTAATTTTTGGAAGCTTGATGAGCCTGCCTGAAAATATGCGTTTTTAAGGCACGTTTGAAGGTGGAGAGGTTGTGAATTGACCCGATAGTCCGGGGCAGAGTATTCCAGAGAGTAGGTGCAGCTCAAAAAAAGTCTTGAAGACGGGAGTGAGAGGAACGAATTATGGAGGATGTTAATCTCAGGTCACTAACAGAGCAGAGAGCAGGAGTAGGGTGGTAGATGGAGATGAGGGTGAGATGTTTGAACTGTATTCTGTGGTGGATGGGCAACCAGTGAAGTGACTGGCATAGAGTGGAAGCATCAGGGTAGCGGTTGGATGGATGAGCCTGGCTGCAGCATTTAGGACAGACTAAAGGGGGGAGAGTTTAGTGAGAGGGAGACCGATTAGTAATGCGTTGCAATAACCAAGACAAGAATGAATCAAGGCAACAACAAGAGTTTTTGCAGTTTCCACCGTAAGAAAAGGGCGGATTCTGGAGATATTCTTGAGGTGTAGACGACAAGAGCGTGTAAGTGATTGGGGAACAAAGGAAAGATCTGAGTCAAATGTGGCCCCAAGACAGCGGGCATGTTGCACAGGAGTTATGATAGTGCTGCAGACCGAAATTGAAATATCAAGCTTAGGTGAGTTAGTAGATGGGGGAAAGACAAGAAGTTCAGCTTTTGAGAGGTTCAGTTTTAGATACAGAGAGGACACTATATTAGAGACAGCTGCCAGACAATTACTGGTGTTTTGGAGTAAAGCAGGGGTGATGTCGTGGGATGAAGTGTATAGTTGGGTGTCGTTAGCATAGAGATGGTACCGAAAGCCAAATCTACTGATGGTCTGTCCGATGGGCCAACGCCGACATCAAGAGGAAGAGGAGAAGAAGATAAGGGCCAGCGAATGATACACTAAAGGAGCGGCCAGAGAGATAGGAAGAAAACCAAGAGAGAGAAGTGTCCTTAAAGCCAATTCAGTGGAGTATGACAAGGAGGGTATGGTCAACGGTAACACTGCAGAGAGATCCAGAAGAATCAGTAGAGAATAATCACCATTTATTTTTGCTATCAGAATCCCCCTTTGGGTTCCAGCACTGCCTGAATCCTTCTGGACATGCTCTCGATCAGATTCAATTATATTTCGACTAAAATATGTTCTCAGGTCTTTTCTACACATTCCCAATGTTGGTGAATACTGGCCGACTCACTTGGGTATGAATACAGCTTTTTCTACAACTCTACCCACAAGTGTTCGATTTGGGTTGAGGTCTGGAAACTGTAGGGGCCAATCCAGCACCTCTACTTCATTGTTATTGAACCATCTCTTTGCCAATCTTGACGTATGCTTTGGGTTGTTATCCTGCTGGAACACTATGTCATCATTCTTATACCCATAGTACTCAAGTGTATGAAATAACTTATATTGTAGGATACTAACATATACAGTCAGGTCCATAAAAATTAGGACATCAACACAATTCAAACATTTTTGACTCTATACACCACCACAATGGATTTGAAATTAAACAAAAAAGATGTGCTTTACCTGCAGACTGTCAGCTTTACCTGCAGACTGTCAGCTTTACCCGCAGACTGTCGGCTTTACCCGCAGACTGTCGGCTTTACCCGCAGACTGTCAGCTGTAATCTGAGGTATTTACATCCAAATCAGGTGAACGGTGCAGGAATTACAGTAGTTTGCATCTGTGCCTCCGACTTGTTAAGGGACCAGAAGTAATGGGACAGAATAATAATCATAAATCAAACTTTCACTTTTTAATACTTGGTTGCAAATCCTTTGCAGTCAATTGCAGCCTGAAGTCTGGAACGCATAGACATCACCAGACGCTGGTCTCATCCCTGGTGATGCTCTGCCCGGCCTCTACTGCCACTGTCTTCAGTTCCTGCTTGTTCTTGGGGCATTTTCCCTTCAGTTTTGTCTTCAGCAGTGAAATGCTCAATCGGATTCAGGTCCGGTGATTGACTCGGCCATTGCATAACATTCCACTTCTTTCCCATAAAAAACTCTTTGGTTGCTTTTGCAGTATGCTTTGGGTCATTGTCCATCTGCACTGTGAAGCGCCGTCCAATGAGTTCTGGAGCATTGGGCTGAATATGAGCAGATAATATTGCCCGAAACCCTTCAGAATTCATCCTGCTGCTTTTGTCAGCAGTCACATCATCAATAACTACAAGAGAACCAGTTCCATTGGCAGCCATACATGCCCACGCCATGACACTACCACCACCATGCTTCACTGATGAGGTGCTATGCTTAGGATCATGAGCAGTTCCTTTCCTTCTCCATACTCTTCTCTTCCCATCTCTCTGGTACAAGTTGATCTTGGTCTCATCTGTCCATAGGATGTTGTTCCAGAACTGTGAAGGCTTTTTTAGATGTTGTTTGGCAAACTCTAATCTGGCCTTCCTGTGTTTGAGGCTCACCAATGGTTTACATCTTGTGGTGAACCCTCTGTATTCACTCTGGTGAAGTCTTCTCTTGATTGCTGACTTTGACACACATACACCTACCTCCTGGAGAGTGTTCTTCATCTGGACAACTGTTGTGAAGGGTGTTTTCTTCACCAGGGAAAGAATTCTTCGCTCATCCACCACAGTTGTTTTCCATGGTCTTCCGGGTGTTCCAACAATTGTTCCAAACAGTTGTGTTGGCCAGGCCTAATGTTTTTGTTATCTCTCTGATGGGTTTGTTGTGTTTTTCAGCCTAATGATGGCTTCACTGATAGCGACAGCTCATTGGATCTCATCTTGAGAGTTGATAGCAACAGATTCCAAATGTAAATAGCAGACTGGAAATGACCTCTGGACCTTTTATCTGCTCGTTGTAATTGGGATAATGAGGGAATAACACACACCGGCCATGGAACAGCCGAGAAGACAATTGCCCCATTACTTTTGGTCCCTTAACAAGTGGGAGGCACAGATGCAAACTGTTGTAATTCCTGCACCGTTCACCTGATTTGGATGTAAATACCCTCAAATAAAGCTGACAGTCTGCAGGTAAAGCTGACAGTCTGCAGGTAAAGCTGACAGTCTGCAGGTAAAGCTGACAGTCTGCAGGTAAAGCTGACAGTCTGCAGGTAAAGCTGACAGTCTGCAGGTAAAGCTGACAGTCTGCAGGTAAAGCTGACAGTCTGCAGGTAAAGCACATCTTGTTTGTTTCATCTCACATCCATCGTGGTGGTGTATAGAGCCAAAAATGTTACAATTGTTTCGATGTCCCAATATTTATGGACCTGCCTGAAGCTCAGCATTGAGACCACCATTGATCCTGGTCAAGTATCTAACTCCTTTGACTGTGAAACAACACCATCTCATCAGGCTTCCTCCACTGACCTTGAAAGTTCCTTCAATTTTTCAATCCGTTAACCGCCTTTTCCCTTGCTTCTTCAGACCCATTTGCGCCCATCAGAGCCCAGTCTATTGACTTTCGTCTCATCGCTCCAAATCGCATGTTTACAATCTTCTACTGTCCACTGTTTGTACTATTTTTAAAACCGGAGCTGACGCTTCTTAGGCTACTTTCACACTAACGATTTTGCTGGATTCAGCAGGGTTCAGAAAAAAGCTTCCGTTACTGATAATACAACCATCTGTATCCGTTATGAACGGATCCGGTTGAATTATCTTTACCATACCCTATGACGGATCTCAATGTGAATGCTAGTGTGAATGTAGGCTTATGACGCTATTGAAGTCGAGGCTTCTTCACTTTTTTTTTCTGGCCACCATTCCAGACTTGTGTAATGCACATCACATTGACGTCTGTGATATCACTATTACAAAGCATATGAGCCGCCTCCACTGCCGTGTTGGTCGCGCCAGAACTAATAGACCTTGTAACAAACCAACTTGTTGACTCTGATAGTTTGCCTGAATGTCCACCTCTTGGCTTTGGAATGGATGGACGGACTTCATTTCATATTCTTCTGACTGTCATGTCCTCACATGATGCAGTTTGGCAATTGTCTTGGCTGAGATACCGCTATTGATGAGCTGGATGATGCCGTGTCTTTTTTCTTGGCTGCTCCTGGATTCAAACCAGTGACCTTTCACTTGGGAATCAACCTAATAACACACTGAGCTATTAGGGAATGTGAGACCAGGTTGTAATTTGTAGTTTACAAGAAAAAGATTGTTCCACCACCAGGAGCAGTAACAATGCAGTGACATGAGAAGAATCTGCAGAACTAATCATATGCTAAATAGCTGCAAGTCCAATGTATGTATGAGATAGCCGAGATGATTGTCTATAAAATGATGGGAGTCTCACGTTCCAAGCTGTAGTGGATGGCGAGATATGGAGCCTGAAAGTCAAAAGTTCTAAACATTACACAGGTCACCCTCGCACTCGCCGCCTGTATCACATGTCACCCCTCACACCAGCTGCCTGTATTACATATAACCACTCACACCCGCTGCCTGTACTATACATGTCACTTTCACACCAATTGCCTGTATAATACACTGCCCGTCCAAAAAAAAAAAAGTTGCCACCAAAAATATTTTGTTGGACCGCCTTTAGCTTTGATTACGGCACGCATTCGCTGTGGCATTGTTTCGATAAGCTTCTACAATGTCACAAGATTTATTTCCATCCAGTGTTCCATAAATTTTTCACTCTGATCAAATCACTCTGGAACAGGGTAAATCTGGACTCATCAGACCACATCACCTTCTTCCATTGCTCCAGAGTCCAATATTTATGCTCCCGAGCAAATTTAAGCCTTTTTTTCTGGTTTCCTCACGGATTGGTGGTTTTCTTACGGCTACACAGCTGATCAGTCCCAATCCCTTGAGTTCCCTTCGCATTGTGTGTGTGGAAATGCTCTTACTTGAACTATTAAACATAGCCCTGAGTTCTACTGTTGTTTTTCTTTGATTTGATTTCAAACGTTTAAGTGATCGCCAATCACGATCATTCAGGATTTTTTCCCCGCCACATTTCTTCCTCGAATACAATGGTCCCCACTATCCTTCCAGTTTATAATAATGCGTTGGACAGTTCTTAACCCAATTTTAGTAGTTTCTGCAATCTTCTTAGATGTCTCCTCTGCTTGATGCCAATGATCTGACCCTTCTCAAACAGACTAAAATCTTTTCCCCGACCACGAGATGTGTCTTTTGACATGGTTGTTTAAGAAATGAGAAGCAACTCATTGCACCAGTCGGGGTTAAATAACGTATTGCCAGCTGAAAGATACTCGCCCCTGTGCAGTAATTATCCAATAGGAGGCTCATAACTATTTGCTTAGTTACATCCAGGTGGCGACTTTTTTTTTTTGGACAGGTAGTGTACGTTACCCTCACACCCACCACCTGTATTACACGTCACCCCCTCACACCAGCCGCCTGTATTATACGTCACCCTCACACCCGCCGCCTGTATTACACATCACCTCCTCAAACCCGCCGCCTGTATTACATGTAAACCCTCACACCCACTGCCAGTATTACAAATCACCCCTCCCACCCGCCTCCTGTATTATATCACCCCTCACACCCCGCACCTGTATTACACGTCACCTCTCACACCCGCCACCTGTACTACACGTCACCCCTCACACCGACCCCCCGTACTACATGTCACCTCTCACATCCGCCGCTTATTCTACATGTCACCCACACATCCACCGCCTTTATTACACGTCACTCCTTACACCCACCGCATGTATTACACATCACCCTCACACCTGCCGCCTGTACTATATGTCACCCTCACACCTGCCGCCCATACTACTCATGTCACCCATCAAACCTGCCGGCCGTACTACATGTTACCCTCACATCCGGCGCCTGTATTACATGTAACCCTCACACTGGTTGCCTGTATTACACGTCCCCCTTACACCCGCCGCCTGTATTACACGTCACCTCTCACACCTGGCGCCTGTATTACACATGCCACCTCTCACACCCGCAGCTTGGATTATGTCACCCCTCGCACCCACCGCCTGTATTACACTTGTCACCCCTCACACCCGCTGCTTGTATTACACATCTCACCTCTCACACCCGCCGCCTGTATTACACATGTCACCTCTCACACCCGCCGCCTGTATTACACATGCCACCTCTCACACCCGCAGCCTGTATTGCACATGTCACCCCTCACACCCGCTGCCTGGATTATGTCACCCACCGCCTGTATTACACTTGTCACCCCTCACATCCGCTGCTTGTATTACACATGTTACCACTCACACCTGCCACCTATATTAAGTGTAAGATTAGGCAGAGAGAGGCCAAACAAGTTATAAGAGCTTCTAAAGCACAGGCAGAAGAGAAATTAGCTCAGTCAGGGAAAAAAGGCGATAAGACATTCTTCAGATACATGAATGAAAAAAGGAAACTAAAACAAGGAATTACCAAATTAAAAACTAAAGAAGGAAGGTATATGGAAGAAGATAAAGAACTAGCTGACTGCCTCAATGAATACTTCTGTTCAGTCTTTACAAAGGAAAATGAAGGAGAAGGACCTCAGTTAGGAAAGAAGACTAATGAATCTTTTGACGCATGTGTCTTTACAGAGGAAGAGGTTCTAAGTCAGCTGTCTAAAATTACTACAAATAAGTCACAGGGGCCTGATGGGATACACCCAAAGCTATTAAAAGAGCTCAGCGGTGAACTAGCAAAACCATTCACAGATTTATTTAACCAATCACTGGCAACAGGAGTCGTCCCAGAAGATTGGAAATTAGCAAATGTTGTGCCCATTCACAAGAAAGGTAGTAGGGAGGAATCGGGCAACTATAGGCCAGTAAGCCTGACATCAATAGTGGGGAAATTAATAGAAAACATACTTAAGGAGAGGATTGTGGACCATCTAAAATCCCATGGATTGAAAGATGAAAAACCGCATGGGTTTACTTCAGGGAGATCATGTCAAACTAATCTTATAGATTTTTTTGATTGGGTGACTAAAATAATAGATGGAGGAGGTGCAGTAGACATCGCTTATCTAGACTTCAGTAAGGCTTTTGATACTGTCCCACATAGAAGGCTTATCAATAAAGTGCAGTCTTTGGGCTTGGACTCCCATATTGCTGAATGGATTAGGCAGTGGCTGAGGGACAGGCAACAGAGGGTTGTAGTCAATGGAGTATATTCAGACCAAGGTCTTGTTACCAGTGGGGACCTTAGGGATCTGTTCTGGGACCCATATTGTTTAATATCTTTATCAGCGACATTGCAGAAGGCCTCGATGGTAAGGTGTGTCTTTTTGCTGATGACACAAAGATTTGTAACAGGGTTGATGTTCCTGGAGGAATACACCAAATGGAAAAGGACTTAGGAAAACTAGAGGAATGGTCAAAAATCTGGCAACTAAAATGTAATGTTGATAAGTGCAAGATAATGCACCTGGGGGGTAAAAACCCAAGAGCAGAATATACAATCAGTGATACAGTCCTAACCTCAGTATCTGAGGAAAGGGATTTAGGGGTCATTATTTCAGAAGACTTAAAGGTAGGCAGACCATGTCATAGAGCAGCAGGAGATGCTAGCAGAATGCTGGGGTGTATAGGGAGAGGCATTACCAGTAGACAGAGGGGGGCGCTCATGCCGCTCTACAGAGCACTAGTGAGACCTCATCTGGAGTATTGTGCTCAGTACTGGAGACCATATCTCCAGAAGGATACTGATACTTTGGAGAGAGTTCAGAGAAGAGCTACTAAACTGGTCCATGGATTGCAGGATAAAACTTACCAGGAAAGATGAAAGGACCTTAACATGTATAGCTTGGAAGAAAGACGAGACAGAGGGGAGATGAGAGAGACTGCTAAATACATAAAGGGAATCAACAAGGGAAAAGAGGAGAGAAGATTTACAAGAAGAAAAACTGCTACAAGAGGACATAGTGTTACATTAGAGGGGCAAAGGGTTAACAGTAATATCAGGAAGTATTACTTTACTGAGAGAGTAGGGGATGCATAGAATAGCCTTCCTGCAGAAGTGGGGGCTGCAAATACAGTGGAGGAGTTTAAGCATGCATGGGATAGGCATAAGGCCATCCTCCATATAAGATAGGGCCGGGGCTATTCATAGTATTCAGTATATGGGGCAGACTAGATGGGCCACATGGGTCTTATCTGCCGACACATTCTAGGTTTCTATACTCTCACATCTCCGTACTACACGTCACCCTTCACACTCCCCACCTGTATTATGTCATCCTCACACCTGCTGCCTGTATTACATGTCACCCCTTACACCCGCCACCTGTATTACAGGTCACCATCACACCCACCGCCTGTACTACATGTCAACCTCACACCCACCGCCTGTATGACACATGTCACTCTCACAACCATACTACTTGTCAACCTTCACACCTGCTGTCTGTATTATGTCACCCTCACACCTGCCGCCTGTACTACACCTCACACACCCGCCGCCTGTACTAGGTCACCTCTCACACCCACCGCCCGTACTACGTCACCCTCACACCCGCCGCCTGTATTATATCACCCTCACCTGTATTACGTCA
Organism: Bufo gargarizans; assembly: GCF_014858855.1. Lineage (NCBI taxonomy): Eukaryota > Metazoa > Chordata > Amphibia > Anura > Bufonidae > Bufo > Bufo gargarizans. The sequence goes on along the minus strand of NW_025334126.1, from coordinate 28,222 downwards.
CTCCTTACACCTGCTGCATGTGTTACACATGTCACCCTCACACCCACCACCCGTACTACGTCACCTTCACACCTGCTGCCCATACTACACATCACCCTCACATCCGCCGCCTGTATTATGTCACCCTCACACTCATATTACACTTGTCACCCTCACACCTGCCTCCCATACTACATTTCACCCTCACATCCGCCACCTGTATTACACTTGTCACCCCATACACCCACCGCCTGTATTACACGTCACTCTTACACCCACCGCCTGTACTACAGGTCACCCTCACACCCGCCGCCTGTACGACATGACATCTGTACTACACGTCACCCTCACACCAGCCGCCTGTATTACACGTCACCCCTCACCCGTACTACATATGCCACGGCACACCCGCCGCCCATACTACTTGTCACCCTCACACCTGCTGCCTGTACTACATGTCACCCTCACACCAGCCACTTGTACTACACGTCTCCCTCACACCCGCCGCCTATATTATGTCACCCTCACACTCTCCGCCTGTTTTATGTCAACCCTCACACCCGCCGCCCATACTACACAAGTCACCCTTACACCCGCTGTCTCTATTATGTCACCCTCACACCCGCCGCACGTACTAAACGTCACCTCTCACACCCGCCGCCTGTATTGTCACCCCTCACACCTGCCGCCTGTATTATGTCACCCTCACACACGTCACCTGTTTTATGTCACCCCTCTTACTGGTTGCCTGTATTACACGTCACCCTCATACTCGCCGCCTGTATTACACATGTCACCTCTCACACTGGTTGCCTGTATTACATGTCACCCTCACACCCGCCACCTGTATTACACATGTCACCTCTCATACCCGCAGCCTGTTTTACACATGTCACCCCTCACACCCGCCACCTGGATTATGTCACGCCTCGCACCCAATGCCTGTATTACACATGTCACCTCTCACATCTGCAGCCTGTATTACATGTCACCACTCACACCTGCCACCTGTATTACATGTCACTCTCACATCCGTTGCCCGTACTACTCATGTCACCCTTCACACTCCCCGCCTGTATTATATCACCCTCACATCTGCCGCCTGTATTATACATGTCACCCCTTATACCCGCCACCTGTACTACATGACACCCTCAAACCTACTGCCTGTATGACATGTTACTCTCACAACCGTACTACTTGTCAACCCTCACACCTGCTGTCTGTATTATGTCACCCTCACACCTGCCGCCGTACTACACGTCACCTCACACTACATGTTACCCTCACACCCGCCGCCTATATTATATCACCCTCACCTGTATTACATGTCACCCCTTACACCCACCGCCTGTTTTATGTCACCCTCACCACTCATACTACACTTGTCACCCTCACACCTGCCGCCCGTACTACATTTCACCCTCACTTCCGCCACCTGTATTATACTTGTCACCCCTTACACCCGCCGCCTGTATTACACGTCACCTCTTAGACCCGCCGACTGTATTACATGTCACCCCTCACACCTGCCGCCTGTATTACATGTCACTCTCACAACCGTCGCCAGTACTACACGTCACCCTCCACCTCTATTACACATGTGACCCCTTACACCTGTATTACACGTCACCCTTACACCCACTGCCTGTACTACATGTCAGCCTCACACCCGCCGCCTATACGACACGTCATCCTCACAACCGTACTACTTGTCACCCCTCACACCCGCCTCCCGTGTATTATGTCACCCTCACAGTCGTACTATATGCCACCCTCACACCCGTCACCTGTATTACATTTCACCATCACACCTGCCTGTATTATGTCACCCTTACACCCGCCACCCGTAGTACAGATGCCACCCTCACACCCGCCGCCCGTAGTACACATGTCACCCTCACACCCGTAGTACACGTCACCCTCACACCAGCCGCCCGTAGTACACATGTCACCCTCACACCCGCCGCCCGTAGTACACATGTCACCCTCACACCCGCCGCCCGTAGTACATGTCACCCTCACACCCGCCGCCCGTAGTACACATGTCACCCTCACACCCGTAGTACACATGTCACCCTCACACCCGCCGCCCGTAGTACACGTCACCCTCACACCCGCCGCCCGTAGTACACGTCACCCTCACACCCGCCGCCCGTAGTACACGTCACCCTCACACCCGTAGTACATGTCACCCTCACACCTGTAGTACATGTTACCCTCACACCCGCCGCCCGTAGTACATGTCACCCTCACACCCACCGCCCGTAGTACACATGTCACCCTCACACCCGTAGTACACGTCACCCTCACACCCACAGTACACGTCACCCTCACACCCGCCGCCCGTAGTACACATGTCACCCTCACACCCGCCGCCCGTAGTACACATGTCACCCTCACACCCGTAGTACATGTCACCCTCACACCCGCCGCCCGTAGTACACGTCATCCCTCACACCCGTAGTACATGTCACCCTCACACCCGTAGTACATGTCACCCTCACACCCGTAGTACATGTCACCCTCACACCCGTAGTACATGTCACCCTCACACCCGTAGTACATGTCACCCTCACACCCGCCGCCCGTAGTACACGTCACCCTCACACCTGTAGTACACATGTCACCCTCACACCCGTAGTACACATGTCACCCTCACACCCGCCGCCCGTAGTACACATGTCACCCTCACACCCGCCGCCCGTAGTACACATGTCACCCTCACACCCGTAGTTCATGTCACCCTCACACCCGTAGTACATGTCACCCTCACACCCGTAGTACACATGTCACCCTCACACCCGTAGTACATGTCACCCTCACACCCGCCGTCCGTAGTACACGTCACCCTCACACCTGTAGTACATGTCACCCTCACACCCGCTGCCCGTAGTACATGTCACCCTCACACCCGCCGCCCGTAGTACATGTCACCCTCACACCCACCGCCCGTAGTACACATGTCACCCTCACGCCCGTAGTACACATGTCACCCTCACACCCACAGTACACATGTCACCCTCACACCCGCCGCCCGTAGTACACATGTCACCCTCACACCCGCTGCCCGTAGTACATGTCACCCTCACACCCGCCGCCCGTAGTACACATGTCACCCTCACACCCGTAGTACATGTCACCCTCACACCCGTAGTACATGTCACCCTCACACCCGCCGCCCGTAGTACACATGTCATCCCTCACACCCGTAGTACATGTCACCCTCACACCCGTAGTACATGTCACCCTCACACCCGCCGCCCGTAGTACACGTCACCCTCACACCTGTAGTACACATGTCACCCTCACACCCGCCGCCCGTAGTACACGTCACCCTCACACCCGTAGTACATGTCACCCTCACACCCGTAGTACATGTCACCCTCACACCCGCCGCCCGTAGTACACGTCACCCTCACACCTGTAGTACACATGTCACCCTCACACCCGCCGCCCGTAGTACACGTCACCCTCACACCCGTAGTACATGTCACCCTCACACCCGCCGCCCGTAGTACACATGTCACCCTCACACCCGTAGTACATGTCACCCTCACACCCGTAGTACATGTCACCCTCACACCCGTAGTACATGTCACCCTCACACCCGTAGTACATGTCACCCTCACACCCGTAGTACATGTCACCCTCACACCCGCCGCCCGTAGTACACGTCACCCTCACACCCGTAGTACACATGTCACCCTCACACCCGCCGCCCGTAGTACACATGTCACCCTCACACCCGTAGTACATGTCACCCTCACACCCGCCGCCCGTAGTACACATGTCACCCTCACACCCGTAGTACATGTCACCCTCACACTCGCCATCCGTAGTACACATGTCACCCTCACACCCGCCGCCCGTAGTACACATGTCACCCTCACACCCGTAGTACATGTCACCCTCACACCCGCCGCCCGTAGTACACATGTCACCCTCACACCCGTAGTACATGTCACCCTCACACCCGCCGCCCGTAGTACACGTCACCCTCACACCCGCCGCCCGTAGTACACGTCACCCTCACACCCGTAGTACATGTCACCCTCACACCCGCCGCCCGTAGTACACATGTCACCCTCACACCCCGCCGCCCGTAGTACACATGTCACCCTCACACCCGCCGCCCGTAGTACATGTCACCCTCACACCCGCCGCCCGTAGTACACATGTCACCCTCACACCCGCCGCCCGTAGTACACATGTCACCCTCACACCCGTAGTACACATGTCACCCTCACACCCGCCGCCCGTAGTACACATGTCACCCTCACACCCGCCGCCCGCACTACACGCTGCTCCCCCAGTCTCCGTCACACGACGTGCACTGCGCGTCTATAAGGCGGGGGAACGTCTCCATGGCGACGCTGTGTGCTGGGTGACGTCATGAGGGGGCGGCTCCCCACGGCGTGGGCGTCCCGCGGGTGTAATGTGAGCGGGGGGAGGAGGAGAAGGTGGAGAGCCCGGGGCCCGAGCGGGAGGAGAAGACGGTCCTCACACCGGAGCCAGGCACCGAGCGGAGAGCAGCAGCCAGCGGGACACAGCCATGAAGACCCCGGCCGCCGAGCCAGGTGAGAGCCCGCAACTCCGGCAACAGGCGGCCACATGGCGCAACCCGCACCGCCCGCACTTGTTGCTGCACAACTTTGTCCCGCACTGCTGTGTGCGGACTGTGATTGTGCGGCTGTATCACAGCTGAGCCTCCGCTGCACTGTGTCACTTCTGTGTAGTTGTAGCTGAGTGTGCAGAGTGCAGACTGTGTAGTGGAGCTGTGTGTGTGTGTATATAATGTAGTGGAGCTGTGTGTGTGTGTGTATATAATGTAGTGGAGCTGTGTGTATATAATGTAGTGGAGCTGTGTGTATATAATGTAGTGGAGCTGTGTGTATATAATGTAGTGGAGCTGTGTGTATATAATGTAGTGGAGCTGTGTGTGTATATAATGTAGTGGAGCTGTGTGTGTATATAATGTAGTGGAGCTGTGTGTGTGTGTCATCTGCACTCCTGTAATATATACTGGGGCGCTGTGTCTATATACCTGCTGTAGAATGTGTGTGTCCATGTAATGTGGAGTGTATTTGTAGTGTCTGTACCTGTGCTGTACACTGTGTATCTAGTGTGGCTGAACATGTAGTGCTGTATATAGTGTTTATACTGTGGTAGTATCTGTATATAGTGTGTTACTGTGTGTACACTTGGTGTGTGTGTGTATAGTGCGGTGATGTGTGTACACGTAGAGCTGTATACTGTGTAGTTGCGGTTTCTTCTGCAGTTGTGTTAGTGTTCATTGTGGTTTTCTTCTGTTGTAACATTACAGGTGTATTAGTGGCGCTGTATATTGGGGTGTCAGGGCACTGGATTGTTCTGCCCCCCATGCACATGTTGTGTTGTCCCCCCCCCACACACACACACACACACGTGTTGTGATTGTAGTTGTGTTGTTTCCCCCCACACACACATGTTGCGATTGTAGTCGCGTTGTCACCCCCCCACACACGTGTTGTGATTGTAGTCGCGTTGTCACCCCCCCCACACACGTGTTGCTATTGTAGTCGCGTTGTCACCCCCCCCACACACGTGTTGCGATTGTAGTCGCGTTGTCACCCCCCCCACACACGTGTTGCGATTGTAGTCGCGTTGTCACCCCCCCACACACGTGTTGCGATTGTAGTCGCGTTGTCACCCCCCCACACACGTGTTGCGATTGTAGTCGCGTTGTCACCCCCCCCCCACACGTGTTGCGATTGTAGTCGCGTTGTCCCCCCACACGTGTTGCGATTGTCGTCGCGTTGTCCCCCCCCACACGTGTTGCGATTGTCGTCGCGTTGTCCCCCCCACACGTGTTGCGATTGTCGTCGCGTTGTCCCCCTCACACGTGTTGCGATTGTAGTCACGTTGTCCCCCTCACACGTGTTGCGATTGTAGTCACGTTGTCCCCCTCACACGTGTTGCGATTGTAGTCGCGTTGTCCCCCTCACACGTGTTGCGATTGTAGTCGCGTTGTCCCCCCTCACACGTGTTGCGATTGTAGTCGCGTTGTCCCCCCTCACACGTGTTGCGATTGTAGTCGCGTTGTCCCCCCTCACACGTGTTGCGATTGTAGTCGCGTTGTCCCCCCCTCACACGTGTTGCGATTGTAGTCGCGTTGTCCCCCCTCACACGTGTTGCGATTGTAGTCGCGTTGTCCCCCCTCACACGTGTTGCGATTGTAGTCGCGTTGTCCCCCCTCACACGTGTTGCGATTGTAGTCGCGTTGTCCCCCCTCACACGTGTTGCGATTGTAGTCGCGTTGTCCCCCCTCACACGTGTTGCGATTGTAGTCGCGTTGTCCCCCCTCACACGTGTTGCGATTGTAGTCGCGTTGTCCCCCCTCACACGTGTTGCGATTGTAGTCGCGTTGTCCCCCCTCACACGTGTTGCGATTGTAGTCGCGTTGTACCCCCCCCACACGTGTTGCGATTGTAGTCGCGTTGTCCCCCCCCCACGTGTTGCGATTGCAGTCGCGTTGTCCCCCCCCACGTGTTGCGATTGTAGTCGCGTTGTACCCCCCCCCACACGTGTTGCGATTGTAGTCGCGTTGTACCCCCCCCACACGTGTTGCGATTGTAGTCGCGTTGTACCCCCCCCCACACGTGTTGCGATTGTAGTCGCGTTGTACCCCCCCCACACACGTGTTGCGATTGTAGTCGCGTTGTACCCCCCACACACACACATGTGTTGCGATTGTAGTCGCGTTGTACCCCCCCCACTCACACATGTGTTGCGACTGTAGTCGTGTTGTACCCCCCCCCACACACACACGTGTTGTGACTGTAGTCGTGTTGTACCCCCCCCCCCCACACACACACACACGTGTTGTGACTGTAGTCGTGTTGTACCCCCCCCCCCCCACACACACACACGTGTTGTGACTGTAGTCGTGTTGTACCCCCCCCCCCCCCACACACACACACACGTGTTGTGACTGTGGTTGTGTTGTGCTCTGGTGTATTTGTGCAGCTCTCACTGTAGGGAGCAGTTGTCTGTTGTTCTGCCCCCCACCATCCATGTTTTGGGGGTCCCCTGAGCTGTTAGTATGTGTGGGGGTACTGAACATCAGGGCTCTGGTCGGTTTCTAGCCCCCCCTTCCCCAGGCGGATACATTGTAGTTCCAAATGGAACTTTTTGTTTCCTCCACTCAGAGCTCTTAAGGTGGGCCGAGCGGCCGGGAGTGCTGGGGTTAATCCGAGCGCCTGTGCTAAACTTTGTCCAGAAGCTGCTAATGGCCATTTACTTTCCATGAGCTAAGCCTGCTCCACGGATTAACCCCTGCACGGCCGGTCTCCTGTGCTGGGTATAGGAGCTGGTCGCTTCGGCCCCCGTCAGGGGTTCTTACTTCCTTGGGGCAGGAGAGCGTCCATCACCTCACGTGGCCCGTGGACAGTCGTGTGGTTCCCCCTTACATCAGACGTGCTGACGGCGGGGCACCTATAGCGGTTTATGACTTTGGAACCTTTCAACCCAATATGTGAAACCGCGCTCCAGTCCTTGGCGTTCGGCCTCGTTCCTTTACAGTTCCTACAAAGACTTCCGATTTGACCCCAAGACTTGTCTTTCCAGGTGCCCGTGTCCCGGGGACGCCCCTGTCATCCCCGCTGTCCCATCTCCCTCCGCTTCTTTTGTAATATTGTTCAGTATCCCTTTTTATTTGGCGCCACCTTAAACCCACCCCCTCCCCGGGCAGCCTGATTGTCTGTCTTTTGGAATTTGAAGCCTTCCCCCCCCTCCTCTTCTTCACCCTCCTCTTCCCTAAACTCTATTCTGCTTCTGTTAAGACTTGTCCCTAATGGAGGCTCCTCCGGGATCGGGGTCCGAGACCACCTTTATAACCATGTCTTTTGGGGGGCGAGGGGCTGAAATATCTACGGTGTGCATAGAAGTGCAGGGTGTAAGTGCTGACACCCCCCAATACCGCCTCAACCCCCTCCATAGAGCCAGTGATAAATAAATCTGGACCCCCCCAGTCTTTGGGGAAAGCCTCATTGTGCTCCAGGATTCTGCAATCGCGCCAGCGAGGAAGGGGTTAAGACCTTGCGTTAACTTGCAGGTCCAGACAGATGGAAATTCCTTGTAAACTTTCCACTGTTTAAATGCAGAACTGTGAGCGCTGCTCCTGCAGTCTGTGTCTTTAAAGCTGTCCTGGAATCGGAGTGATGTAATGTTGGTTTTTTGAAACAGAGATTGAATTCCAGCCTTTTAGCTTTTGGCTCAAGGGATTAGAGAGGGTGGTGTGGTTTGGGGAGGGGGGGGGGTGCATTTAAAGTGATAGCAGCACCAGGGCCGCTTCCAGGAACCCGCCGTTACCCTGGGCCGGGGAGTTGTTGGTTTGTTTTTCCCTTCCTCGTCTGGGAAGTCACGGGGACTTGGGTTAAAGAGTTGTCTGGTGTTCTTATGGGACACAATGTGGAAGGAGATGGTGGGGGTGGTGGTGCCTGTCAGACTGAGCCAGACAAAAGGCAGCGGAGCGAGGGGCCTGTTTGTGTGCTTTAGATATGCAGATTGTGCAGAAGGTGAAGAGGCTTTCACAATTGTAAATTCTCCTTTATGTCCCTTTTATGACCCCCCCTCTATAAACACCAGGAAGGTGCGCTGGTGATAACCCCGCAGATCCAGCCGCCCCGATTGTATGTATATGAGCGCTGCTCCGAGGGGTCCACGCGTGCATAACGCAGGGAAGGGCTCTTTAAATAAGTTCCCGATTGCAGATGGAAGCCGTGTTTCCAGCTTATCAATTGCGTGACTAGCGTGTGCGCCGCCCCGTGTGTATCCGAGAAGAGGGTGCGCTCGCCGCGCCAGATAAACGTGTCCGATGTACAGGTGGATGGCGTCCAGTCGGATCCTACAGGAACGCCAGCTTTATAAGTACTGGCCCCTTTAAGGCCGGAGCGAGACTCAATTCTTCTATATGGTATGGAGCCCCCCCAACGTGTATGGAGCCCCCGCTACATCGATTCCTAGAAGGCTGGGTGACACTGCAGCCATTATCGCTGGTCCCACAGGGTTGTTGCCTCACTTTCCTTAAAAGCCGATCTGTTTACTGGTGCAGTGACTATACGGTGCGCACGTGGCGGTATTATTATACGGGCCCATACTGTACCCATCAACCCTCTAACTGATTCCGTGAGATAACACAGCCACCTGGTCTCCTGCAGGCGTCCACCTCTACGACCATTGCTTGCGGGGGGCAGACTGGTATATGGCGGTACATGGAGGAGGAGTTATACGGTATTACAGTTGGGTTGTGTGGTGCCGTACAAGCTGTTTTGTCGCGTCCGTTCTGGCCCTTACAGAGCTGGGTGACCTGCTACAGAACTGATGGGGGGGGGGGGGGTCATTTTGTTTTCCCGAAACGCAATGGACTAAAAAAAACGACCACTCAGACTTATTCCACGCAGAGCCCTTTAAATGTGCGGGTGCTCACCAGCCGAAAGTCGATTGTACTGGCGGAAATCGTCTGTCGACCAGCGAGAGAATGTCCGGAGAGAAGTCGCCGTGTGTGATTGAGGGTGTATATGACCGGTGTGGACTACGGCGGCACCAACCCTTCAGTCTGATGAGTAGCGCCACCTTCAGGGTCTGTTCACACGCGGCGGATACTCCACGGCGTCAGTCGGGATCGGTGCCGCCAGCTCCCGTGGCTAAAACTGCAGCGAATACTTGTGGGTTTTGTCGCAGTTTTTTCAGCGGATCTGCGGTGGACTTTTCTCCTGTACTTCCCGTCACACGTGTTCATCCCCTCAGGGTGTGCACATACGTGTTCCCCCGACACATGTTTACAGTATCCAGGGCACAGATGTGCTGCCTGTGTCCGGGCCATGCAGATCTGTGGCCGTTCTGCAGATGATCGCACATGTCCTGTCCTGATCTGCGCTGCGGACAGCAGCCTTCCTATTGATGGGGGCGTGAAAATGCAGAGAGCGCACGGAACATGCCTGTATGCCGATCCATTGTTTGTGGAGCGGAATATGGACACGGCCGTGTGCACGAGGCCTGAGGCCACACGTCACTGACACGTACCCATTGATTCTAAGCTGTGAGTTTCCGTGGATCCTCCCGTGTTATAGTCTATGGCTCCGTGAACAGACACGGACACGACACGGATGCCATCTATGTTTTGTCCGTGTTTCACAGATCATTGTTAGGAAATGCCCTGGAAATTATTTTTTTAGCGGAGCGGTGTCTGTGGAACGTGGACAACACACGGACCAAACACGGATCCTTCACGGATGAACCCCTGACCGCCATCTATCACGGATACTTGAATAAGGCCGTACTCATTATACAAGGAAAAATCTGATCGCAACAAGCGAATCGGGACAGTTTTGGTGAAATCCATATCAAGCCAACCCTGGAGGTGTCAACAGAGCCTACGATTAGGGCGCGGCGTTCTGAATGTTCTGATATATAAAAATCAATGCGCCCGATGTCCGTAATGTAAAAGTGCGTGTGTGACATGTATAGCGCCCTGTGTAATGTATAGAGGGGTGTGTGAGATATGGCGCCCTGTGTAATGTATAGAGGGGTGTGTGAGATATAGCGCCCTGTGTGGTGTATACTGTATAGGGGGATGTGTGAGATATAGCGCCCTGTGTGGTGTATAATGTATAGGGGGATGTGTGAGATATAGCGCCCTGTGTGGTGTATAATGTATAGGGGGATGTGTGAGATATAGCGCCCTGTGTGGTGTATACTGTATAGGGGGATGTGTGATGTATGGCGCCCTGTGTGGTGTATACTGTATAGGGGGATGTGTGAGATATAGCGCCCTGTGTGGTGTATAATGTATAGGGGGATGTGTGAGATATAGCGCCCGGTGTGGTGTATACTGTATAGGGGGATGTGTGAGATATAGCGCCCGGTGTGGTGTATACTGTATAGGGGGATGTGTGAGATATAGCGCCCGGTGTGGTGTATAATGTATAGGGGATGTGTGAGATATAGCGCCCGGTGTGGTGTATAATGTATAGGGGATGTGTGAGATATAGCGCCCTGTGTGGTGTATAATGTATAGGGGATGTGTGAGATATAGCGCCCTGTGTGGTGTATAATGTATAGGGGGATGTGTGAGATATAGCGCCCTGTGTGGTGTATAATGTATAGGGGATGTGTGAGATATAGCGCCCTGTGTGGTGTATAATGTATAGGGGATGTGTGAGATATAGCGCCCTGTGTGGTGTATACTGTATAGGGGGATGTGTGAGATATAGCGCCCTGTGTGGTGTATAGGGGGATGTGTGATATACAGCGCCCTGTGTGGTATATACTGTATAGGGGGATGTGTGAGATATAGCGCCCTGTGTGGTGTATACTGTATAGGGGGATGTGTGAGATATAGTGCCCTGTGTGGTGTATACTGTATAGGGGGATGTGTGAGATATAGCGCCCTGTGTGGTGTATACTGTATAGGGGGGTGTGTGAGATATAGCGCCCTGTGTGGTGTATAGGGGGATGTGTGATATACAGCGCCCTGTGTGGTATATACTGTATAGGGGGATGTGTGAGATATAGCGCCCTGTGTGGTGTATACTGTATAGGGGGATGTGTGAGATATAGTGCCCTGTGTGGTGTATACTGTATAGGGGGATGTGTGAGATATAGCGCCCTGTGTGGTGTATACTGTATAGGGGGGTGTGTGAGATATGGCACCCTGTGTGGTGTATAATGTATAGGGGGATGTGTGAGATATGGCGCCCTGTGTGGTGTATACTGTATAGGGGGATGTGTGAGATATAGCGCCCTGTGTGGTATATACTGTATAGGGGGATGTGTGAGATACAGCGCCCTGTGTGGTGTATACTGTATAGGGGGATGTGTGAGATATAGCGCCCTGTGTGGTGTATACTGTATAGGGGGATGTGTGAGATATGGCGCCCTGTGTGGTGTATAATGTATAGGGGATGTGTGAGATATAGCGCCCTGTGTGGTGTATAATGTATAGGGGGATGTGTGAGATATAGCGCCCTGTGTAATGTATAGGGGGATGTGTGAGATATGGCACCCTGTGTGGTGTATAATGTATAGGGGGATGTGAGATATAGCGCCCTGTGTGGTGTATACTGTATAGGGGGATGTGTGAGATATAGCGCCCTGTGTGGTGTATAGGGGGATGTGTGATATACAGCGCCCTGTGTGGTGTATACTGTATAGGGGGATGTGTGAGATATAGCGCCCTGTGTGGTATATACTGTATAGGGGGATGTGTGAGATATAGCGCCCTGTGTGGTATATACTGTATAGGGGGATGTGTGAGATATAGCGCCCTGTGTGGTATATACTGTATAGGGGGATGTGTGAGATATAGCGCCCTGTGTGGTGTATACTGTATAGGGGGATTTGTGAGATATAGCGCCCTGTGTGGTGTATACTGTATAGGGGGATGTGTGAGATATGGCGCCCTGTGTGGTGTATAATGTATAGGGGATGTGTGAGATATAGCGCCCTGTGTGGTGTATAATGTATAGGGGGATGTGTGAGATATAGCGCCCTGTGTAATGTATAGGGGGATGTGTGAGATATGGCACCCTGTGTGGTGTATAATGTATAGGGGGATGTGAGAGATATGGCACCCTGTGTGGTGTATAATGTATAGGGGGATGTGAGAGATATGGCACCCTGTGTGGTGTATAATGTATAGGGGGATGTGAGATATAGCGCCCTGTGTGGTGTATACTGTATAGGGGGATGTGAGATATAGCGCCCTGTGTAATGTATAGGGGGATGTGTGAGATATGGCGCCCTGTGTGGTGTATAATGTATAGGGGGATGTGTGAGATATGGCGCCCTGTGTGGTGTATACTGTATAGGGGGATGTGTGAGATATGGCGCCCTGTGTGGTGTATAATGTATAGGGGGATGTGTGAGATATAGCGCCCTGTGTGGTGTATAATGTATAGGGGGATGTGAGATATAGCGCCCTGTGTGGTGTATACTGTATAGGGGGATGTGTGAGATATAGCGCCCTGTGTAATGTATAGGGGGATGTGTGAGATATGGCGCCCTGTGTGGTGTATAATGTATAGGGGGATGTGTGAGATATGGCGCCCTGTGTGGTGTATACTGTATAGGGGGATGTGTGAGATATGGCGCCCTGTGTGGTGTATAATGTATAGGGGGATGTGTGAGATATAGCGCCCTGTGTGGTGTATAATGTATAGGGGGATGTGAGATATAGCGCCCTGTGTGGTGTATACTGTATAGGGGGATGTGTGAGATATAGCGCCCTGTGTAATGTATAGGGGGATGTGTGAGATATGGCGCCCTGTGTGGTGTATAGGGGGATGTGTGATATACAGCGCCCTGTGTGGTGTATACTGTATAGGGGGATGTGTGAGATACAGCGCCCTGTTTGGTGTATACTGTATAGGGGGATGTGAGATATAGCGCCCTGTGTAATGTATAGGGGGATGTGTGAGATATAGCGCCCTGTGTGGTGTATACTGTATAGGGGGATGTGTGAGATATAGCGCCCTGTGTGGTGTATACTGTATAGGGGGATGTGTGAGATATGGCTCCCTGTGTGGTGTATACTGTATAGGGGGATGTGTAATGTATAGGTGGATGTAGAAGTCCCATTGCGCTCGCTCCGCATTGGCGGTACGATCTGCCTGTTCCTGCGCAGCAGCTTGCTCCGCACCCGGTGTTCCTGCTGTTTCCCGCCGGCCTGGTCTCTGTGCCCCTTCTGCACCCGGTCTCTGTTGTGAGGTCTGTGCAGGACTCTGATGGGTTAAGTTTGCCCGGGTGACGGCAGATTCAGCAGTCACACAGTGTGGAGGAGCGCCGCGTGGGATCCATGTTGTTGCCCCCACAGCTCGGGGGTAGGGGGGGGCATGTGGAGTCTTGGAAGAGGTCGGCCGCAGGCGGTGACGGGCGTCCGTGCCACACACCCAGAGCCTTTGTCTTTCTGTACTTTGTGGTCTGTATGGACGGGACCCTTAAAGGGGAAGTGCAGAGAAAACGACCCTCGGGTGGACAGTGGATCCGTCAGGTGATCGCTCTGATCACTACGGATTTCTAAGACCCGAGTGTAGACACCGCACAGAGATCTGCCTGCGTTATACCGCCCGGTCTGAGCGGGGGCCACCTACAGGGCCTGCGGAAGCAATGAGCCTCCTATCTAACCACATCTGCCGTGACCGAAGATCAAACATGGTGGTGGTTTCTTTTTTTTGGGTCTTCTGGAGATAAGCAGCACCATATGATCTCTGCACTACTAAAAACCATGCTGGACGTGTTAATGAGGCTGTTGGGGGGGTTGTGGCTAAAGGCGTCCGGTGTCTGTGCCCAGCGGGGGAGGCCGTGGCCCCGGGGGACGCTGGGCGCCGGAGTCACTTTCTACCAGTGGTCAGTGCCGGGACTCGGGGAGGGGGGGTCATCGCACTTCTTATCCCGCGCTGGGGTCCTGAGTTCCGGCCAAAGCCAACATCTGTGTGGGGTTTGTATGTTCTCCTCATGGGTTTCCTCCCTCATTCCAGAAACATCCTGATTGGTTGACCTGGGGTTCAGAAACGCCATTCCGTTCGATCTCTGTACAGCGCCCTGGAATATGTTGGTGCTATACAACCGAGTAACATAAAAAGGATTGGCTTCGGAGGGGAAGCTTGAGGACGTCGCTCGGCCCGGGAGCGTTGCCCTCTCGGCCTTGACTGTCCGTGTGCAGAGTCTGAGCTCCCGTTTTTCCTCGCAGAGCAGGCGGCTAATTACCGTCGCTGAAATCCTATTTATACGCTGGTAATTACATTAAATTCAGCCAGCAGGCCGCCGTGTTCCTGCCCCTACATGGAGTATAAGAGGCCTGTCTGCCGCGGGGGCCGCCGTGTGTCAGGTGAACCCCCTGCACTTGGGGTGCAGCCGTAGTAACTCGCTCCCTGCGCCTGATGGGGGTACTTTACGCTCTGTATGGGGGTTTGTTGGGATCCGGACACATCCCCCGCGGGTGCAGCACTTCCGTATTGTCGGCTCCACGCGCTGTCCGTCCGATTGTATTCATTGGGGAGAGTCAGAGGTGCGTTCCATACTCTGCACGTCTCATATTGGCGTCCTGTCCCTTTAAACACATGCAGATTAGAGGAACGTGAAGTTGGATGATATTGGAATTTGTACCTGTACGTACTTTACAGGTCAGTGCACTCGCGCCGCGCGCAGCTGGATACACCTTGACATACATGTGTACATCAGGTATGAACATGCAAACTCGTGTCGAGGCGTGAGCCCGCACGTGCTGCACCGGAGTTTGGGGGGCGTCTGTACCCAGTTGTACGTGGCCCCCCATTAGCGCTGCTTCTTCTGCTCATTCCTTGATGATGACTCGCGCTCCTTCCTTCCGCGCAGCGAGCGCTCTCAGGTTTTCCTCCTATTAGCCATAATTGGAGTGGATTCCACTTGTATGTTCTTCCATATACACAGCGAACTGAATTCTTGGAATCTGAAGCATTTCGCTCGCTCTTCTGGTCAGCGCACCTGGTCCTGCATCAGTCACGGAAATGGCAAATAATCTTCATCTGCAGCAGCTGCGCGAGTGCGGATATCGTCAGTGACGCAGCGTCCAGCGATGGTGGTTGACGCTCTGGAGACTGTGGTTGGATTGGCGGTCACAGAAATCTTGCATCAAGGTGACCAGTAGAGACCAGCCCTCCATCTCTCAAAAAACATCTGCAAACTTTTTTTTGTCCTTTTTTAGATCTCTGAGCAAGTTGTCCTTGGGTTGCCTCATTGTATGAGGTCCCTCGTAGACTTCACGAGTCAATAGGTCCAGTTCAGAGCGGTTGTAGATGTCGCTCTGGGCGTATGGTGCGTTTTCGAGATGTGACCTTTATCTAGAATCGTGTCATTTGGTGAAATGTTCGCGTTGTGGAAATCTTCAGCTTGTCCTAAAGTGATTTGGTCCCATAATTGGTGACGTCGATTACAATCCCCCAAAATCTAAGGGTGGTCGAATCCCCCTTCAAAGTCTAACACCAGCAGTCAGTGTCCGAGGGCATGTGGTGATTGTGGGGACATCTGGGAGACATGGCCATAACCTTGTGCCCAGTTTTGTAGGACACGTTCGGGGTCCCGGGATTGGACTGTCAGCTGATCCGTGTGGAAACCCTTCTTGCCCCTTGATCTTCAGCCCAGACATCATGGCATAGGAGTCCTAATGACTCCAGCTCTTCATCTTGGCGGGAGACCCTCCCCGGGAGGATAATTACACGGACAAGTTGTTTTCGTGTTTACATTCTTGCCTGCTGTTCGCATCTTTCCCTTTGACGCCCTCCCAGCATGAAGTAAATGGGGCGGCTCCACATCATTCCAGCCCGCTGGGACACCAGAGGTGACAAAAAACGCACCCTTATTTCCAGGGATGTTTGTTTTTGGGCATTGACCTTACACGAGAGCTTCTGTTCTATCGTCCATTTTTATTTCTTTATTTTCTGACAAACCTTTGCTGGTGTTTGCACCGTTGTGTTGCGCCCTTGGTCTGTTTGCTTGGCTGAGCCCGCACCCTCGCCCAGCCTGCCCACACATGCCAGTCAGCTCTTTGATACCTCCAATCTCTGCCCTTTTGGGTAGGTTTGGTATGTTTACATGCTCCTCATCAGGTTTGCCTTCTAATCATGCGATCTGCCGTTAACGTCGTCGGTGCCCGCTCTGTGCGCTCTGCTCTTGCACACATTTGCTTTGGGTTATTCCCTTGGAGCCCCAGGGCGACCTACTGGGAATCCCTGCCTGAAATAGATGTGCTGTGGAGATTTCTGGCTGTTGACATCCAAAAGTGCATCACCCTAGACTTAACTCGTGTGCTGCCGCCCTGCACCTTGCTGGCAGAGGAAGAGTTAATGATCCGGTGCAGGTATTACACCCACACACAAGCCTCCGGCAGCCAGCTCCTGAAAGCTAACCTGGGATGACAAGCCGAGCTTTGTTTAAGGATTGTCACACCCTAGGGTGGGTTTTGGGGCATTCGGCCAGAAAGAGGGGGTTGGGGACATGGTCCTTAACAAAGCGATGTTTGTTTGGGGTCCTGAGCAGGCGATGCTTTATGACGCAATGCTTTACGTTGCCGTAGGACATGAGTTTTATTCCTACTCCTATTCCTGTCTACTTGTTGACTTTCTCCAGGATTCTTCAGTTATTGGGATGTCCTAAAGATGTAGGTGTGGGCTGGAGGAGCAGGAGATTTGTCAGAGGAACGACTGCAATCTCACATGCAGTTTTTGGACCAAAGCCAGAAGTGCGCCCAACAGGAAGTAAATGTCCGTTCTTTCTACCTTCCCTTTTCCTGGCTTTAGCTTCAAAAACTGTGCCTTTGAATCCACTGTTGGGTGAGGATTATAGATGGGGTAAGTATATAGGAAAGATTCTACTTTTGTTTTTAATCTCCTTTTATGGCTTCAAACCCCCCTTCCCCCCCGAAGATGTTCTCCTCCTTCTCAATCTGCCTTGTAGGAAGATGGTTGTAAAGCGGCCAGTCTGGGTGCTGAAGACCAGTGATGGGCAACCCCTAGATCTCCAGCTGTTGGCTGTCTACAGTCCCCAGCCTACCAGGAGTTGTAGTTGCACAACAGCTGAAGAACCATCAAGTTTCCTTCCACCTGTTTGGACTTGTTTCTCCATAGGCTTCAAAAAATGTTTGGTTGCCGTTCAGCTAAGGAGAGACTTGGTGCTGCCTTGTTGACACAGAGTATTGGCAGTGCGGAGTGCGTGCTGCTGCCTTCCAGGGGAGTGGGTGACCTCTTCGTGCCATGTGGTGACCTCCTCCACTCACCTTGGGGTTGGTTTTCCTGTCTGGGTGTGTTTTTTACTTGTAGCCATAACATTTTGGCCGATCGCTGCCATAATCTGGGAAGAGCTCTGTTTGAAGCTTTGGTCCAGTAAGCAGACTTGAAAACGTTCCCTTTGCCTGGTGCCGTTGAATATGGACGACCAGTTTGAATGACTATTGGTCAGTATGAGCAAAGTACGGCTTTGCCGGCTAAGCGATCGTTCCTACTGTTCCAACCAACTTCTAACGTGTCTGGCTGCCTTAAAGGTAAAAAAATTAATTTGATGGATGCTCCCATGGCACAGGTCCTTGACCGCCCAACTGTACACAGAGAAACGTCTGCCAAACCTTCCAGTGCCCACTGGATCGTCTGACTACTTTCATCGATGAAATTGTCAGAAGTAGATGTCTAAATGCTAGTTTGGCCGACAACTGTTTTTTGCGTATGGCCCTCTTAACTTTTGGCATTACTTTAAACCTCCTAGGAAAACTGCGTTTGATGGCCTCCATGTTATTTGGTAGTTTGACCATTGCTGGAACATCCATGCTTGGTGGAAACCCCAGGATCTGATTTATTGTGCCCCTCCTGCAGCACCCTGCGTGCCAGTGCCATAGCACAGTACCATCAGTGACATGTGGAAGATGCTGGTGACTTCTCTGCTGCCTTTTTTTTCTTGTCTTCATCCCTTTGTCTGTATCTTCACCCCCCCCTTCCCTTTTCCTCGACCTTGATGGTGATAGCGGTGAGGTCATAGCGCTCTCACATTTGGCTCTTCAGAAAGACACTGCGTATTGATCAGTAACTCTATCCCCATGCCCTTGCGGTGGGTGATTGCAGGGTAGTGCCAAGTGGCGCAGTGTGGTTAGTTTGTGTCTGCAGTTCTTCTCCGGGGGCTGCAGCACTAGTTTTGGGTCTTTGCTTTGACCTTGATGTGCGAAAAACCAATATCTCCTCCATATCTGTCTGTGTGCTGTGTTCCGCATCAAGGCGGCATGATCTCAACTCGTTTCCAGCTATTTTAATCTATGATCCATCCCTGGGGGCAAATTGTCAGTGGTTTGGGGGCTTCTGTAGCCCCACGATGGCCATAGTCATTAGTCCAGTGCAGTCAGACCATAGATGGTGATGGCCATACTGGGTCTCCTCTAGGGTAGCCCGGGGGGTGCAGTCCACGCGGGCGTTCTGCAGCACCCTCATTGGCTCATCTTGCTGCACAGACCACCAGTACCATCTTCTGACCGGTCTCAATCCAGGATGGTCCTGGTCAAGTAATTATTTTCTGCGTGCTCCTCTGGTATTATAGCGCAGTCACATTCACTTTAACGTTCCATCCAAACGTAGTGGAATTTCTGCGGAAATTGTCCTTGTCAATTCCACACGAATCCGTTGGGAAGGATATCCCAAGTAACGTGAGTTTGGTGCAGATTTTTCTTGTCCAAACTCTTCCCCGGGCGCTCCCTTGCTGATGACATCTCATCCCGCGGGACTGATGCAGATGCAAAATCTGCAACCATTTCATATTTGTAGTGGATTTTGACTTCCTCACACTGTGGTGAGGAAAAGCGAGGGGCTGACAGTAACGGACATCTCGCCTGCGCTGTTGCTTCCACCTGAGCAGTGCTTAAGCTGTTTGTGCATGCGCTGCTTTACTCCTAATGCACCCTGCCGTTAGCGGCACATGCGCAGTTGCTCAGGTGGCATCAGAGTCTCTGCGCTTGCGCCTCTAGCTGCGCAGGCAAAAAGTTGTCAGGGCCAGGTGAGATGTATGTCAATCGGGAGGGGGTGCTGTCTCTTGAGCAGTGGGGCCAGCCACTCTTGAGATTTACTGCTACTACATAATCCACTGTGGACTTTCGGGTTGCAAATCTGGGCAGAAAATTGGCAACCGTTCCGTTACATCTGACTGAGCCGTCACACTGTTCTAATGCCAGACGCAGCCAAGGGTATAAAAACACCAGCACCCGCTGTCGAGATCCCGGCCGCCCCTTTAAGGACCTTCCATTTTCAGCCTTCGCCATAATCACTTTGCTCCGCGGATATTTACGTCATTGTCTTGTCAGCGATTTAACGGCTGCTAAACCTGAAACTCCTACAAGGCAACGCGTTTTACAACATAGGAGCCTGGGCAGAACTTCTGAGAGTCCTCGTGGTAAGTGTGCCCAGCAGACGGGCACTGCCCAGGACCATCTTCGCTGCGAGAGGCCGGTTTGCTTCCAGTGTCGTAACATTGATTGGGTGTTTGTGTCGGCCTCATGTGATACTTGGCAGTGAACGTAACGTGCCTCCCCCGTGGGCATCCTGGCACTGCCAGCATCCTTACAGTTCCTTGTTTGATGTGCTGTGCCCTGGGTGTAAGGTGCGGCCATTGTAGGGCGCGCCCCCCCCTTTTTCTGCACAGTTAGTCATTAGTTCATTGTGTCGCTGGATGCCCACCCCTCTGGTGGGTGCCGTGCCGCAGCGCCGTCCTGCACACAGAGCCCCATTGAAGTCGACTCTTAGGACGCATTCAGACTGTGATGTCAGAGGCTGGTAACTTTTCCCTTTAATTAGGGAGAACAGGCCGGACTGTGTGCCTGAGTCAGACTAAGGGGGAGGGAGGCTTGTTTGGGATGGTGGTGGGGGGTGCGTGAGCTGCGGAGCGCAGTGATTCACCAGGAGATGTGGGGGCTCATTTCTGGACGCCTGCCACGCACAGGCATGGCAGATATGAAACACGTGGCCCACCCGTGCACTTAACCCAGTCTGTGCCAGGTGGGGAGCGTCCCCCCACAATTTCCTGCTCATCGGAGCGCGGCAGCGGCGGGCGCACGTGTGGTTAACATCAGTCCGGCTGTGCTTTGTGTCGCCGTCATCTGGCAATGACGTCCGGTAAACACCATGAGTTAAAGGTTACGGTGATGGCGTGATTGGTGTCCAGGGGTTAAGTGCCCCAGAAGAGTGGTCCAAGCCAGTCCTCCCATCAATGGCCCCATTGTGTAGGGACCCCCGCCCCCACCTCCTCGCTCCCCCGTGAGCTCTGCTTTCTCCAGCTGGACTTGTGCGATCAGCGCAGCCAAGTTATAGTGGAGCGATATCAGCACCTGGGGGGGGGGGGCTACGTGACCGGTGTGGTACTACAACCACCAGCATGGTCTCTCCAGGCGCCGGACCGTACTCCTGTATCAGAGATAAATGTCCTTGGTGCTAAAGTCTAACATCCAGGAATCGTATTGATCCCCATTATCAGGATTGTGCAGCGCAGTCACGTGTCAGATAAGCGCTTATGGAAATGTCGCAGTACTGACTACTATGGGGTGTGACTGCGGTGCCGGAGCGTTGGGTGTGCCCCTCTTCTCCAGAGCCGTGTCTGAAATTAATGAAGCAGAGTTGCAATACCAGTCATGGCCTGTGCACAGGAGGGGCGCCACTTCAGGAAAGTCACCCCCCGCTTAACCATCGCGTCTGGTGCTGGGTCGCCCAACGCTCGCTGGAGTCCCGGGCGGTAATCGCTGTTAGCGCTGGAGGAAATTCCCTGCCGTCTTATTTATTTTGCAATTGCAAGAAATATGGCGGCGCAGGAGGCGGAGCCTGGAGCAAAACCTTGGCCCACAGGGCAGTCAGGGATAAAGCCCTACAGTAGAAGGGGTGTAATGGAGTCTTGGCACCTGTCCGGCCCAGTGCGTACAGGAAACCTAAAGAGGAAAGAGATGAAAAGGTCAGACACGAAGAGAGTTTTCACCCGGGCACCGAGCCAAGCGAGCGAGAGGGCGGCCGGCAGCTTAACCCTTCTGGGCGAGCGACGCTGCGCGGCTGAGAGGCTGAGATTGGCCCGTAAAATGAGAAGTGCCAGATTTATCCAACTTTTTTTTTTTTTTTTTAGCTTCTTTTTGTGTCTATTTTTCTCTTCACTTTTGTTGCTTTTGCCATTTTTGCCCCTTATCCTCCTGCAGATTTACACGATTCTTACGGCTCCGTGGATCTTCCCGATGGATGCGATTCTTCTGTCCGGCGTTACGAGCCGTCCCCGGTGAATCCGTCGGCGAGGCGTTTATCTTTATTCTGGGGATGTTTCATAATAGATTCTGTCTTTTTCCGAGCGGTGAGTTGTGGATCTTCCGCTAACTCGTGTCGCTAAAGTCGCGTCAGCAGGAGACCCATTGAGATGGCGGCTGCGCTCGTGTTGCCATGCACACTGTTTTCAGAATGAAAACTTCAGCTCGGATTCGCCGTCTGCCTGTGCGCTCGCGCTCGCGCTGGCACAGGGAGATGAATGACAATCGCGGATTCTTTTTCTTTGCTGTTTTTAGGCGCAAAGTCTGCAGCGTCGCCCTGCGGGTCCGCGGCCGTCACGTGCATCACTAGGCCGTACAGCGAAAAAGTTCCAGGTCATGTGATGCAGTAACTTCAAAGTTATTGCGCCCCCAGCGTAATACCGTAAATTTATTGCGAGACGTAACGTGGAGCTCGTGGCCTCTTTAAACCTGTCGCGGATGAAATGTTTTGCAAACTTTTCTGTGAATGCCCCCGGAGGCTGGCGAGGGGTTAACGTGGGGGCCTGCGTGGTATATTTGGCGTATTTTGCGGCTTCTTATTCTTGAAGTAGTTTATTTTTAGCTTGGCTTTCTCTCGCTTTCTCTGTATTTCCCGTTGCTTGGAGACCGGCGCTCTTTTCTCTTTCCTCCCGGTTCTGACGGCTGCCGCCTCCCTGTTACATTTACTTTGCACCCTTTCCTTGCCGGTGCCGAGGTGTCACCTGCGTGGTGGGTTGACCAGCGTGGGGCGGCGAGGCCTTGGACGTTGCAGGTTACGTCGTAGGCTCGCCTGGTCTGCGGTCCGGCGTCCACGCGGTCTCCATCCTGCGGGGCTCTGTTCCTCTGTCCCGACCTTCGAATTATTATTTTTTTTTATATTTTGAAGAAATTTTATGTGATCGCGCACAGACGCACGTATACGGAACCGTTAATTTCAATTGGTCTGCAAAAAAAAAAAACACGGAAGTGTGCGTTCTGTTTCCGTATGTCCGTATTTCCGTTCCGCAAACAAATAGAACATGTCCTATTAATGTCTGCATAACGGACAAGGACAGGACTGTTCTATCAGGGGCCGGCCGTTCTGTTCTGCAAAATACGGAATGCACACGGATGTCATCCGTTTTTTACGGACCGTAAAATACATGCGGTCATGTGCATGAGCCCTTAGGCGTGTTGGGTCTCATCTGCCCAGTCTTCTTGTTTTCGGTGAGATGATCCGCAGCCACAGGTGGGGTTCTCCCCCTTCAGTCCGTGCACGGTCAGCACTTTTACGTGGTTTTCCGTGTTTTCTGTGCCGAAATCTGCTTAATACAATGCGCTTCCCTTTTGTTAGCGCACATGGGACATTTTTTTTTTCTGCCCACAGTCCTCATTGCATAAAATAAAAATATTGGGGTGTGGGTTTTTGGCGCAGGTAGCCACGCGTGGATCGTCCTCCGAATCCTGCGGGTTTCCTGGTGACTTCACTGCCGTGCGGACACATTTAATCCGCGGTTTTCAATGCGGTTGCATTTTCTACAGACGAGACATTTTATTCAGCAGTTTCACCAGTAAAAACCACAAAGAAGCTTTAGTTTTGATGCATTTCTAACTTCGCCGTCTGAACTTCAATCTCAACTGAACGTGGAAATGGCGCACAAAAAAAACAACAATCGGCGCTAAACGGGTTAGTATGCCGTCATAGCGATGGCGGTTTGCGCCCTACTCTGAAGGCTCAAATGTATGTGTAAAATTTTAATTTTTTAGGGCCCAAATCGCGGACCAGTCGCTGCGACTATTGGTGATGTGTAAACTGCCTAAGACGTGGGCAGCGCGCGGCTGATCTGTCGTACAGCGCAGCGACGGTATGTAATATACACCGAGGGATCGGCCAGACTCCCGCGCGGTTCCTTTATGTCCCGATCTGTGTCCTGCGGCGGGCGCTCCACAGTTTAAGGTGGGCCCCCACCCCGTCAGTGGATGACCTCACCCTCTTAATGCCTTTCCCTGCGTCCTTGGCTTCTCTCCTCTCTTGCTCCCTGGCGTCCATTACAGGGACGGTAAATTATTGATGCCTCCTGATTTGTTTGGGGTTTGGGGAAATGGCAGCAGCAGCAGCACAGAGGCGACGCGCCGTAATGCTCACAGATAGGAAGCCGCAGGAGATGCTGGGAGTTATAGATTGGGGGGGGCACGTGGAGAGTGTCTTGCCGACAAATTAATATTTGTACTGACCGCAGACATGAACAGGACGGACTAGAGGTCAGCGCCCGGTACCTTCTCCCGTTTCACTTGCAGGCACGTTGTCTCCTTTTCAGAATGCGCCCACACAGGGGTAACAATAGCCGCGTCCTGTCCGGGCTTGTCCTGAATGGTCGGGGTTAGGACGTGCGAGGGGCGGACGTACGGGAGCTGTATGAGGATTTGGAATGTTTTCTGTAACTCCGGGACTTCACGCCGCAGTTCAGACCGAGCAGGTTTTTCCCATTGGCCCCAATTTGGGGCGCCACTCGCAGGTTTAGCCTCACTTCCAGTGTGATCGTGCCCCAAGGCCGGGATCGGCTTGATTAGGGACTACTTTTTATGCAAATTAATCTCCAGAGTTCCTGTTTTTGGGGGTGAACCTTAAATTTCCTCATTTTGGGTATTTAAATGCTGGTAAACTATGTCGTACCCGTTGGCGACATGTAGCGTGATGCATGTACATCAGTAGTGGTCCGTGGTGACAGGCCTGGGGGTGAGACCACATGGTATGCGCGAAGCCCACCCACATGTTTTTACCGCTTGGTTGGGTAGTTGCTCCTGCTAAACATCCCAACTCTACTCAGGATATCTATAGGGGCCCCTGGGTGAGAGGGCCACGTGTAAGAGGTGTGGGCTCCATGCGCCAGTGACGGAGCGAGCTGAGTGGACCCATGGTGTGGCTGAAGCATCAGATTGTAAGCTCTGCTGCTCTCACACGTGGTACCGGATCATTGGGCCCCTGATGCAGGGCTGTCACGGGGGCTGCGAGCGTTACGTCAGGCGTTGTACTGACTCATCATGCTTGGCTATATATTACCCCCTCCTTAATAACCGTACGTACGTGAGCTCCTGTTCGGTGGATTAGTCACTTCCACACTCCTCCTCCTCACGCGCTGAGCGCTCTATTTCCAGATCTGCGGAGACGAGCGTGTGTCATTGTTTGCTGTGAGGCCGCTCATCTTTATTCACCCCCCCCACAAGGCCTTCGCTTAAAGGCTCTTAGATATAATGAATACGGAGAGGTTGTCGTCAGTGGTAGAATATTTACCGCCAAATACAGGAGCGCTGGGTGACAGCAAACATGGCCGACATGTCTGATAAACACCCCTATCGCCTGGGGCTTGGGTGACGGCCACTGTGGCAGCGGCGGTGATGGCCGGTTCGGTGGTCACTCGGCTTTCCTTAAAGGGATTTTGCAAACAACTGGCTGAACGGAATCTGTAACGACCTAATAGAAAGTAAGATCGGAGGACATTTATTAGCGTGGAAGTATTTACGTGGGTCGTCCCGTACAGGAATGAGGTCTCTTTCCTGCGAACGATACAGATTGTGTCGGGGGGACTGATGGTTTTGCACGAGGGTTCAGTCAGTTTAGTCTGTGATTGCGTTCAGTGTTTCAGTTTTTTATGTATTTTTCACGCATGTGAAAAAAACCTGAAGAATCTCTACGTCTCTGAGCAACCATCCGTTCAAAACGCTTTGTATCCGGATCCCTTCGGTTTTTTTAACTGAAGCCCCATTCACTTCTATGGAACCAGGGCTGCGTGGGAAACCCCCCCCCCCCCCCCTCCCAACAGGCTGCGATTTTACTTGAACGCGTAAAAAACTATGCTTATGTCCACAGACCTAAATGGGTCAGGATTCAGTCCGGACGCTATGTGTTTGCTTCACGCATCGCACCTGGACGGAAAACTCGCTCGTGTAAAAGAGGCCTTAGGGCCCCCCCCACACAGCGTAAACGATGCCACCTCTGCCCATGGGCCGTGTTTGGTAATGCAGCTCATTCACTTGTATGGGGCGTCCTGGACAAAATATTAGGAAAAATAAGTAGTTTGCTAGTTCTGGGGCCCCTAACGGACACGTCTCAATTACCAAACCCCCCCACTCCATGAGCGAAAGATTGCAAACTCAAACTGATGTCTCTCATCTGAAGAAGGATCTCCACATCTATGACCAGCAATGGCCGACTGTCCCATACTGTGTCTGAGGCCACCCATCCCCCTCCTCCATGGTTGATTCTGGAACCTCTGTAAATTATCTTGACTTCTCTCCTGAGGTTTTCGAGCTGATGAGGAGCGTCTACAGCTGACATTGCATATGTCTACTTCCTGTTGACTTGTATGAAGGGGCATTGAGGGGTCCAGTTGATGTTTAATCTGCGCGGTGCTGGACCGTGGTTCCTCCTCGTCTGCATTTGGCCAAATGGACTTTTGGATTTTGAGTCCCGGGTGTAATTTTCCACTTGGTCTCCCTCAGCTGTTGGCTCCATCACATCTGTAAACCTTTTATTACTCGTACTTCAGACCTTACAAAAGTGGTAACGTAACGTCCTTCACATCCAGCAGACGTACGGGCAGCGCAGAGAAGAAAGGGCTCCTTTGTGTGTTGCGTGTCGAGGCTCACCTCGTGCCATGTTATGTGACTGCAGGCACGTGATCCAGCCTCATAAGGGCGGCTCGTGCTATCATGAGCTACAGATTCGAGGCCCCAGATGAATATTTGTAGATAGTCCTCACGTATGGTGGAGGATTACTCAATTCTTCACCTCAAAGCAAATTTCCTGGGTTTTTGTTCCGTTCCTTGGGTTGTTATGGGACTTTTAGTAGCAGGCATGCAACCTACAGACTGCAACCAAAAGTTGGATCTAAAAGTTCTTGGCCTTTATGAGTTCTAGGTGGCTGTTCCAGATTTAGAAGTTCTTGAAATGTTGATTCTTCAGGTACATGCTGCGATGATGATTATTGCTTGGCTTCTTGTCTCGACATGCATTCTTCTAAGGTGCTTTGTTATGACGAGGACTTTTACTTCCTCATTCCTTTCGATAAGCTGAGGTTGACCCCACAACCTTGTCTTCCTAGTCATCTGAGGATCCAACACGTTGCTATGTAAGGGTATGTTGGACAATCTAGATCTGACCAGCTCTCCTCCTCTCTAGAAACCAATTTTATAATCCTTTCTTGATAATCTGACTCCATGGTTTCCATACTTGGTCATCCTCAATCAGGCCCAGTCTGCTCTGCAAGCCTAGATGTTGAAGTCTATGCACTTCTATGTGAGGAGGCCACATCTGAAGTTAAAGGTGTATAGTGGTATGACCTGCAGACTGCTATGGGTGCTGTCGTTGGGGTCTGGACATCTTGGAGCCCTTAAGCCACCCATATACATTAGATCAAAATTGGACCAAATTGTCCACCAAAATGGACGATTTTGACCGGTGGTTGTATGAACAATTGTTTGCTATATCTGGCACCTAGCAGATATGTGTTGGGACGGGGTTATGGTTTGTATGATTGGTCTGTGCGCCGTCTGATTTTGTTCTGGATCATGTCAAAAGAATAAAGGGCCCACGGTAGAGTGCCACGGCAGGTCAAAACACCACCACTGTGTTTGGGCACCCCGATATGGGAAGATGGTTCAGGGAGGTACCAGTTCTGTAATGTTGCCCGTAGCGTGGTGCTGTTTGGAGAGTCCTGTCTCTGCGCTGTAGATGAAGTCACTTGTGTCTATTGATCTGGAAGGGCACAGAGATTTACTGGAGTCAGGAAGGATTTTGTTTTCCTCTGAGAAGCGGAATTGCCAAGTGTTGGATGGTGGAGGTTTTTTGCTTTATTCTTTGCCGTCTTCCTGCAGGTCAATAGATCTCACCCAGTAAAGTAGAGAACAGGAAGGATGAGGGAGCCGAGTCTGCCGCAACCCAAGGACCGGCATTATCCTTCAGGACGACGAATAAGCCTGCCCCCCCCCCCCTCTCTAAATATACATGTATTGATGGCTGTAAAAATAGAGGCCGACGTTCTCCCGCGATTGTCAGGTCGGCACCCCCATAGTGTTTCCTTTTAATCCAGCAACAATGGCGCCGAGGGCTGATTAATGACCACTTGTTCTGGAGCAAGGGAAGGTCATAAAAACAGTAGAGCGAACTCTGCTCATGTGCTGGAAACCATTATCTGATGAGGGAGGGAAGGAAAATTGATGGAACTCCTCTTTCACCCCCCCCCCCCCTTATTCCGCTGTCACAGTACCCCTCTCTGACTCCACCGCCATTTATCTCGGCCTCCATTCCCCACCCCCACCCCCCCCCCCCACCCCCCCCCCCCACCCACCCCCCCGGCCCCCGGCACCCCCCCCCCCCCCCCTAGACGCCTCGGCCTCCATTCCCCCCCCCCCAGACGCCTCGGCCTCCATTGCCCCCCCCCCCCCCTAGACGCCTCGGCCTCCATT